>NW_006921695.1:4276957-4295126 GCF_000298275.1 Orycteropus afer afer | reverse complement strand
AACTGCTGTATGAAAAGTGAATTTACTCTGTAAATCTTCACCCAAATCCTAATAAAAAAATAAAACAATAAAAAATCGAATAAATACAAAGAAGGACTTAGGAAAAAAAAAAATATGACATTGATTATATTCCCTATGAATCTAGAGATCATCTGAAGAATAGATTTGGCACAGTGAACACCAGTTACCAAGAGCAAATGTGTTGTGAGTTGATATGAAGAACATCATACACTAAGAGAGAAAAAGGTCATGAAAAAGACAGGATAGGAAGAATGGACCAAAGTAGGTGTCAGAATAGACTCTGAATGGAGATTAGCTAAAGTGAGTGGAAGATATGATGAAATGAAAGAGCTGAACAGAAGATTTCAAATGGAAGCTGGAGAAGACAAAGGAAAGTGTTACAATGAATTTCACAAAGACCTGGAGTTAGAAAACCCAAAGGGAAGAACACGCTTGATATTTTTCTCAAGCTGAAAGAACTGAAGAAAATATTGAAGACTTTAGTAACAATATTGAAGGATTCTATGGGCAAAGTAGTGAATGATGAAGAAAGCATCAAAAATTGGAAGGAATACACAGTCACTATATCAAAAGAATTGGTTGATGTTCAAATATTTCTGGAGGTGGTACGTGATCAAGAACCACTGGTATTGAGGGAAGAATTCCAAGCTACACTGAAGGAATTGGTGAAAAACAAGGCTCCAGGAATTGCAGAATGACCATTGAGTCGTTTCAACAAACAGATGCAGTGCTGAAGATGCTTACTATGAGAAGAAATTTGGAAGACAGCTACATGACCAACTGACTGGAAGAGATCCATATTTGTGCCTATTTCAAAGAAAGGTGATCCAGCAGAATTTGGAAAATATTGAACAATATCATTAATATCACAGGAAAATTAAATTTTGCTGAAGACAATTCAAAAATGGTTACAGCAGTATATTGACAGGGAACTTCCAGAAATTCAAGCTGGATTCAGAAGAGGACATGGCATGACGGATACCATTGCTGATGTCAGATGGATCTTGGGTGAAAGTGAAGAATGCCAGAATAATGTTTAAATATGTTTTATTGACTATGCAGAGGCATTTGACTGTGTGGATAATAACAAATTATGGGTAATATTGTGAAGAATGGAAATTGCAGAACACTTAGTTGTGCTTATGAAGAACCAGCACATAGACCAGAAGGTTATTGTTCAAACAAAACAAGGGGATACTGCACAATTTAAAACCAGGAAGGGTTAAGGTTATGTGGTCAAGTTAGGTGGTCGTTAAGGTTATGTGTCAACTTGACTGGGCCTGGTTTTGAGTGGCTGGGCAGGTGAATATAGCTATTTCCCATGATGAGACTGGTAATCAACTCTATGGTTGAATTTACTTTCAGCAGCTGAGGATCTACCTTGAGGATGTGGTCTGCTTACAGTACATATGAAAAAATTTTGAGAAAGGTCTCTGATCTTTTTGGCATGCTTGTCTTCATTCAGCAACCTGCCATGATTGCCTGCAGATCTTGGGGCTATTTCTGAACATGAACTAGTAGCCTGTCATGTTGCTTAATAATCTTGGGACTCTGCCATTTTGCTTGGTGACCTTGGGTTTTTCAGCCTCAACAGCCAATAGCTCTCTAAGTTAAGAGAAGCCTCCAGCTTCAGTGGGCCAGGATCAAGAGGCAGAGCTGAAGCCCAAGGTCAAGGGGCCTTCACTGAACCGCAAGAGTTCACACTTTGAACTTGGATTTCTAGCCTCCTAAACTGTAAGAGAATGAATCTCTATTTGTTAATGCCATACACTTGTGGTGTGTTTGTTATAGCAACACTATTGTTGTTAGGAGCCATTGAGTTGGCTCTGATTCATAGTGATCCCATGTACAACAGAACGAAACACTGCTCAGTCCTGTGCCAGACTCACAATCCTTGCTATACCTGAGCCCATAGTTGTAGCCACTATGTCAATACATTATTGAGGGTTTTCACCTTTTTTGCTCACCCTCTACTTTACCAAGCATTTTAGCCTTCTCCAGGGAATGATCCCTTCTGACAACATGACCAAAGTAGATGAGACAAAGTCTGGCCATTGTCGCTTCCAAGGAGCATTCCAGCTGCACTTCTAGGACAGATTTGTTAGCTCTTCTGGTACTCCGTGGTACTTTCAGTATTCTTTGCAAACACCACAACTCAAAAGCATCAATTCTTCCTTGGTCTTCCTTAGTCATTGCTCAGCTTTCAAATGCATATGAGGTGATTGAAAACACCTAGTTTAGGCTCACCTTAGTCTTCAAAGAGACATCTTTGCTCTTCAGCACTTTAAAGAAGTATTTTGCAGCAGATTTGCCCAGTGCAATAAGTTGTCTGAAGTTTTGACTGCTGCTTCTACTGGAGTTGATTGTGGACACAAGTAATATGAAATCTTTGACAAC
Organism: Orycteropus afer afer; assembly: GCF_000298275.1. Classification (NCBI taxonomy): domain Eukaryota; kingdom Metazoa; phylum Chordata; class Mammalia; order Tubulidentata; family Orycteropodidae; genus Orycteropus; species Orycteropus afer. Next base: position 4,292,708 of record NW_006921695.1, on the reverse strand, counting down.
TTCAATCTTTTCTCCATTAATTATGATGCTGCTTTTTGGTCCCATTGTGAGGATTTTCGCTTTCTTTATGTTGAGTTGTAATCCATATTTCAGACTGTACTCTTCAATATTCATCAGTAAGTGCTTCAAGTCATCTTCACTTTCAGCAAGCAAGGTTGTGTCATCTGGGTATCTCAGGTTGTTAATGAGTATTCCTCCAATCTTGATGCTGTGTTCTTCTCCATATAGTCTAGCTTCTCAAATTATTTGCTCAGCATACAGACTGAGTAAGTATGGTGAAAGAATACAGTCCTGACACACTCCCTTCCTAATTTTAAACTCAGCAATATCCCCGTGTTCTGTTTGAATGACAGCCTCTTGGTCTATGTACAGGTTCCTCATGAGCACAATTAGGTGTTCTGGAATTCCCATGTTTCTCAATGTTATCCATAATTTGTTATGATCCACACAATGGAATGCTTTTGTGTGTTAATAAGACACAAGTAAACATCTTTCTGGGATTTTCTTTGAGCCAAAATCCGTCTGACATCAGCAATGATACCTTTCATTCCACGTCCTCTTCTGAATCCAACTTGCATGTCTGGAAGATCCTTGTCAATATAGTACTGCAACCATTTTCGAATTATCTTCAGCAAGATTTTACTTGTGTCTGATGTTAATGATATTGTTCAATAGTTTCCACAGTCTGTAGGATCACTTTTCTTTGGAATGGGTACAAATATGGATCTCTTCCAGTCATTTGGCCATGTAGCTATCTTCCAAATTTCCTGGTGTAGACAAGTAAGTGCCTTCAGCGTGGGATCCATTTTTTTTTTTTAAGCATCTTAGTATTCTGTCAATTCTTGGAGTCTTGTTTTTTGCAAATTCCTTCAGTGCAGCTTTGACTTCTTCCTTCAATACCTTTGGTTCTTGATCACATTCCACTTTCTAAAATGGATGAACCAATTATTTTTGGTGTTTCTTGAATTACTCAATATTTTGCCCATAGAATTTTTCAATATGGCAACTTGAGGCTTGACTTTTTTCTTCACATCTTTCAGCTTGAGAAATGTGGAATGTGTTCTTCTCTTTTAGATTTTTATCTTCAAGTCTTTGTAAATTTCATTATAATGATTCACTTGGCTTTCTCAAGCTGCTCTTTGAAATCTGTTCAGCTCTTTTATCTTGTCATTTCTTCCATTTGCTTTAGCTACTCTTCATTCAAGAGCCAGTTTCAGAGTCTCTCATGACATCTATTTTGCTCTTTCCTTCCTTTACCATCTTTTTAATGACCTCTTGTTTTCTTCATGTATGATGTTCTTGATGTCATCCCATAATTCCTCTGGTTTTCAGTCATTGGTGTTCAATACTTCAAATTTATTCTTTGCATGGTCTCTAAATTCAGGTGGGATCATATTTTGGCTTTCATGGACTTGTTTAACTGTATTCAGCTTCAGCCTGAACTTGCATATGAGCAGTTGATGGTCTGTTCCACAGTCAGCTACTGGCCTTATTTTAGCTGAAGATATTGAGCTTCTCTATTGCCTCTTTCCATAGATGCAGTCGATCTGATTCCTGTGTATCCCATCTGGTGAAGTCCATGGATACAGTCACCATATATGTTGTTGAAAAAAGGTATTTGCAATAAATAAGCCATTGGTCTTTCAAAATTCTATCATGTGATATCTGGTATCATTTCTATCACCAAGGCCATATTTTCCAACTACTGGTGATTCTTCTTAGTTTCCAACTTTTGCATTACAATCACCAATAATAACCAACACATCTATCACTAGACAACCAAAACAATTTTGTCAGGATTGTATTCATACTTATTCAATCTGTATGCTAAGCAAATAATCTGAGAGGTCATACTATAAGAAGAAGAATGTGGAATCAGGTTTGAAAGAAGACTTATTAACAATCTGCAATATGCAGCTGACACAACCTTACTTGCTGAAAGTGAAGAAGACTTGAAGCACTTACTGAAAAAGATCAAATAATACAGTGTTCAGTATGGATTCCAACTCAACACAAAGAAGACTAAAATCCTCACCACTGGACCAATAAGCAACACCACTATAAGTGGATGAAAGATTGAGGTTCCCAAAGATTTTATTTTACTTGGATCCATAATCAATACCCAAGGAAGTAGCAATCACAAAATCAAACATCATATTGCACTGGGCACATCTGCTGCAAAAGACCTCTTTAAAGTGTTAAGAAGCAAAGATGTCACTTTGAAGACTAAGGTGCACCAAACCCAAACCATGGTATTTTTGATCACCTCATATACATGTGAGTATAAGCTGGACAGTAAATAAGGAAGACCAAAGAAGAGTTGAAACCTTTGAATTGTAGTGAAGCTGAATAATACTGAAAATACCATAGAATGCCAGAAAATGGACAAATCTGTCATGGAATCCTCCTTAGAAGTGAGAATTTCAAGACTTTGTCTCACGTACCTTGGTCATGTTTTCAGAAGGGACCATCCCTTGGAGTATGATATCATGCATGGTAAAGTAAAGGGCCAGCAAAAAAAAGAAAAAAAAAAAAAAAGATTCTCAACTAGACGGATTGACACAGTTGCTGCAACAATGGGCTCAAGGGTTGTGAGGATGTCTCAGGACTGGGCAGTGTTTTGTTCTGTTGCACATAGGGTGGCTATGAGCCAGAGTGAGCTCAACAACATCTGTCAATTTGATAGCATTGAAGGGAAAAGGTATAGAAAGAGGAGATCTGATGGTACAGTAGTTAAAACATTTAGCTGCTAACCAAAATGTTGGTGGTTCAACTCACCAGTTACTTCACGGAAGAAAGATGAGACAGTCAGCTTTGGTAAAAATTTGTAGCCTTGGAAAGCATATGAAGGTCACTTTTAGGCAGAATGGGCTTGATGGCAGTGGTTTGTTTCTTAGGTTTTTTTGGTATTGAAAAAAAAAAAAGATGATTATGTATTATGTTTTGAAATTTATATCATCAGTATGTCATGTGGCCTACATTTATCCAAAACACAATATCACAGTTAAAGTAAAATCATTTCAATCAAACTTAATTAAAAAATTGAGAAAAAATTGACTTCCTGCAGGACATGTGAGTGCAAATGTATCTCTGGTCACAACAGCCCTTCCCCAACCATCTAAATAGCTTAAAGGTCACTTGCAGTTTTCCCGTTAACAAATTAATTTCTACCTTAATTGCATCTGTAAAAGTTGAATTTTATTTTCTACAGAACTTAATGTAAAACTTAATCATAACTTTTTAGTTGACAGTAGCTCTGTGGAAATTCAGGGCCATGGAACAGAATCACCTGTGAATATGGCTCTAGTTAGGTGAGAGTCTGAGGGACATTCAGCTGAGCATCTGAATACTGTGTGGTGGTCTGATTTTTCCTATTCCTACCTTTCATCCAATCTGGGAAAAGATGTGGTGTCAAAGAAACTCCAGTTCTGTGACTGATATGGTATCATTTTGAGGCATAACAAGAAGAATAATTTTTAATTTAAAAGTTTTGCTGTTATAAAAATGAGAGCAGCTCTTATAACAACTATCTTTGACTAATTGGCCTTGCACTACAAAACTCTCAGAGGCACTATTCAACAGTAGTCTGTATAGATGATACTCCTAGGGTTGTGGAGCGTAAAACCTGCATGACTATACATGGTGGCCTTGGTGTGCTTGCTATTCCTTTCTAAGCACAATTGTACTTGAAATAATGGAGCTTCCCCTTGAATTATTTTATATACAATGATATTAAAGTATTCTTTGGGTTCTTTTTCACTTTTTTAGATAAAAATTAATTTTTTGAGAAAAAATAATGATTTTACTTTTAAATTACCATGAAATCCAAATAATCAAACCAGTTACAGTAGTGTCCATTCTGACTCATGGAGATCTCATGTGTTTCATAGTAGAACTGTACTTCAAAGGGTTTTCAATGACTATGACCTTCCAGGAGATCATCTTCTAGGTGCCTCTGGGTGGATTCAAACCACCAACCTTTTAGTTATTAGCTAAATGCTTAGTAGTGTCACGTAGGAACTTCTACCATGAATTACTTCCTTTCTATAATAAGTCAAGTAATACAAAGTATCACAAGTAAAAGTTTAGTCCTTCATTCTTATACTTCAAGTTTATATTCCTAAAATAATGATTCTAAGTGATATAGAAACTAGGTATGCATCAGTCCTGATCCTTTGTTACTATACATGTTTTTATATATTTCAAATAAGATTAAGTTGCACTGCACATTCCAATTTGATTTTTTTTTTTTTCCGAAATGAAGTACATCCTATGCATCTTCCCAACTCATTAGAATTTAGTGAACTGCTTTGGTTTGTAAAATTGTTACCATAAGTTAGTATTACAAGATTGAGAGGAGATAGGGAAAAACAGGAACTTGGAAGCAGGTGGTGGAATTATGAGTTTGTGCAACCACTACAGCAGCCATTCAATGATGTTTTGTTATTGTTAGTTACCTTCCTGTTGACCCTGTTCATGATGACTTTATATAACAGACTAAACTGTTGCCTGGTCCTGAACCAAATTCCTGATAGTTGGTATGTTTCAAGGCATTGTTTTGGCCACTGTGTCAAATCATCTTACCAAAAGTCTCTTTCATTTTAGATGGTGTCCTTTTCTAATGATTTGTCTTTCTTGATGATATGCCCAGAGTAAGGGAGCCAAAGTCTCATCATTCTCGTTTCTAAGGATCATTTTGGTTGCATTTCTTCTAAGACTGTTTTGTTCATTTTTCAGGCAGACCACGGTATATTCAATGTTTTTCACCAATACCACAATTCAAATGCATTAGTTCTTCATATTTCTTCCTTTTTCATTGTCCAGCTTTGACATACATATGAAGCAATTGAAAAGATATTTTAGTCCTCAAAGTAACATTTTTGCTTTGAATAGAGCAAACATGGACTGTTGCATCAGATTTGTACAATGCAAAATGTTTGATTTCTTGACTGCTGCTTTCATGGATGTTGATTTGATTGTTGATCCAAATAAAATGAAATCATTGACAACTTCAATTTCTTCTTTACTTCATCAATTTCTTCTTTATTTATAATTATGTTTATTAGGACAGTGGTGAGGATTTTTGTTTTCTTCATGTTCAGGGGTATTTCATGTTAAAAATTCCACCCTTTAATAGTAAGTACTTCAGGTTGTCTTCATTTTTGGCAAGCAAAGTTGTGTTATCTGCATACTGCAAATTGATAATGAGTCTTTCTCCAATACTGATGTCACATTCTTCTTTAATTCACTTTTTGGGATTATTTTTTCAACATACTGATTGACTAAGTAAGATGAGAAAATATCACCCTTCCACACACTATTTTCAGTAAAGTTTGGTAAAGATGGCCATGTTTGGAATTCTGATTCTATAGGTATATCAAAGGGAGATTTCTATATAGATTAACTAGGACACACCTCTAAAATAAGATACATTGTATAAAGTATTTTGACCATTAGTGCTCAAAATAAATAAACCCTATGTATTTATGTATGTCCAGATGTATTTCTAATAAGCAGAATTATGGAATGAAATGTTGATTGATAAGACAAACTACATGGTTAATTTTATAGAATCATAAAAATGTAAATAGGAAGGAATGCAGTCTATTGATTGTTCATGGGCACACATATAGCAAAACTGTAAAAACTTACGGCACATTATGTAAATAATAGTTGGTAAATGAACTTTTTTTAAAAAAATATACTGAAAAGAAAGAAACCAAAAGATTTAATTGGATGCATATGAAATCCAACAGCAGAGTGTACATTACATTGTTCACCTTTCAATTTGTTTTGATTTACAAAATAAAAAACCTTCAGAAACAGAAGTTGGGTACTTTCTTGTTCATATTTTTTAATGAGCAAGAAAAAATAGTTTGATTGTAAAATATAAACAAAGAACAAAACAAAACAAAACAAAAACAAACTCACTGCTGTCAAGTTAAATCTGACTCATAGCATGCTCTCCTTGGGTTTCTGAGGTGGTATCACTATGGAAGTAGATTGCTCAGTCTTCCTTCCAAGATGAAATATAAGTTATTTACTGAAAGGTAGATGAGAGACCTCAAATTTTAAACTATGTGGCATCAAGAAATAAATATCTCACCCAGGATTATGCCACAAAAATTAAATAATTCAGCATAGATTCTTTGACACAAATAACATTAGAAAAGAAAAAGGAAAAAGTTTATACGACTTTTATCCAAACAGCACGTTAAGTATACATGAAATATTCTTAAAGGCCCTTTTGAAATTATTTATTTATTTACTTACAAATTTCTTACTTTTCTTTTTTGCTTTTTAGATATAAAATATTGAAAGATATGTAATATCAGCGAGAAAGATTCAAGTTTCAAGTTTCTCTTCTGATATGCATTTTGCTCTTTTCTTCTTTTTCTGTCTTTTGAATGGCCTTTTATTTTATTCATCTATGATGTTCTTGATTTCATCCCACAACTCATTGGGTCTTTGGTCATTAGTGTTCAATGTGTCAAATCTATTCTTGAAATGATCTCTAAAATCAGGTAGGATATACTTCAGGTAGGTCATACTTTGGCTCTTATTAACTTGTTTTAATTTTCTTCAGTTTCAACTTGAACTTACGTATGAACAATTGATAGTCCGTTCCATAGGTGGTTCCTGGCCTTATGCTGACTGATGATATTAAGCTTATCATTGTCTCTTTCCACAGATGTAGTCGTGTTAATTCCTATGTATTCTACCCAGTGAGGTTCACATGAATAGTCACCATTTATGTTGTTGAAAAAAGATATTTCCAATGAACAATTCATTCATCTTGCGAAATTGTACATTGCAATCTCCAATGTTGTTACTAGCACCAACGCCATATTTTCCAACTACCAAAACTTCTTATTTGTTTTCAACTTTTCCTCTCAAATCACTAGTAACTATCAATGCAACTGGATTAAATGTTTGATCAATTTTAGACTCAAGATGTTGGTAAATTTTTTCAATTTCTTCATCCTTGGCTCTAGAGGTTGGTGTGTAAATATGACTAATAATCATCAACTTATCTTCTTTTCAGACATATAGATATTATGCTATCATTGACTGCATTGTACTTCAGGATACAGCTTGAAATGTTTTGGACAATGAATGTGATGCCAGTCCTCTTCATTTTGTCATTCCCAGCATAGCAAACCATAAGATTGTCCTATTCAAAATGACCAATACTAGCTCATTTAATCTTGCTAACATCTAGAATATCATCTTTAGGCACTTTATCTCATTTCTGAAAACTTCAAATATTCCTGGATTCACACTTCATACATTCCACGTTTCTGTTACTAATAGATATTTGCAAGTGTTTCTTCTCATTTAGAGTTATGCTACATGAGTAAATGAAGGTCCTAAAAGCTATACCTGCCATTAAGGTCAACTCTAGTTTTAGGAGATAGTTCTTCCCCATTAGTATTTTAAGTGCCGTCCAAGCTGAGAGGTTTATCTTCCGGCACTATATCAAAGAATGAACCACTGCTGTCCATAAGGTTGTCACTGGCTAATCATTTTAGAAGTAGAATGCCAGATCTTACGTCCTAGTCTGTGTTAGTGTGAAAGTTCTGCTGAAACCTGACTATCATGGATGACTCTACTGATATTTGATATACCAGTGGCAATGCATCCAGTTTTACAACAACATGTAAGCCACCACAGATTGATAAAGTGACAGACCAGTGGTGGAATTGAAGCAAATTGAAGAAATGATGAGGTAGAAGAGCTGAACAGAAGATTTCAAAGGTCAATAAAAAAAACACAAAATAAAGTATGATAATGAAATATGGAAACAATTTTTGTTGTTGCTACATGCCCCAACTCATAGCAACCCCACCTTGGGTTTCCGAGGCAGTATCACTAAGGAAGTAGATTGCCCAACCTTCCTTCTGAGGAGTGGCTGATGGATTTGGAGCACCAGCCTTCTGGTTAGCAGTCAAGTGCTTTAGACACTACGTTACCAGAACTCCTATGGAAACATTAGGAGTTAGCAAACCAAAAACGAAAAACATGCTTTATGCTTCTCAAACTGAAAGAACTTAAATAAAATTTCGAGTCTTGTATTGCAGTATTGAAAGATTCTATGGGCCAGAAGACTGATGGTTCAAACTTACCAGTTACTCCTCGGAAGGACAACTGGGCAAGCTACTTCCGAAGAGATACTGCCTCGGAAACACAAGGAGTTGGTATGAGTTGGGACTGACTCAATGGCAATGAATTTGGTTTTTTGGTTTTATGGGCAAAATGTTGGATGACAGTAAGCATCGAAAGAAGATGGAAAGGATACAAAGAGTCACTATTCCAAAAACAATTAGTTGGTATCCAACTGTTTCAGATGGTAGTATATAATCAAGAAACAACAGTAAAGAAGAAAGAAGTCCAAGCTATGCTAAAGGTATTTGTGAAAAACAAATCTCCAGGAATTCATGGAATATCAGTTGAGATATTTCAACAAAAAGATACAGCACTGGAGGTGCTCACTCATCTACGGCAAGAAATTTGGAAGACAGCTACCTGGTCAGGCAACTGGAAGAGATCCATATTTGTGCCTATTTCAAAGAAAGTTGATCAAACCCAATACAGAAATTATGTAACAATATCATTAGTATCCCCCACAAGAAAACTTTTGAAAAGACAATAAAAAAATGATTGCATCAATACATCTACAGAAAGAAATACAAGTCAGATTCAGAAGAGAACATGGAAAGTGAGATGCCATTTTTGATGTCAGATGGATCTTGACTGAAAGCAGAGAAATGTCTGTATTTTATTGACTATGCAAAGGCATTATGTGAATCATAACAAATTATGGATAACATTACAAAGAATGGAAATTCTAGAACACTTGATTGTGCTCTTGAAGAATGTACACAGGAAGAACCTATACCTATACATATTCCCAAGAGGTAATAGTTTAAACAGAACTAGGGAATACTTCATGGCTTACAACTAGGAAAGTTGTGCATCAGGGTTGTATTTACTCACCATACTTATTCAATCTGTATAGTGAGAAAATGATCCGAGACTCTAGACTATATGGAGAATAGTGCAACTTTGAGATTGCAGGAAGACTCATTAAGAACTTCTGATATGCAAATGACAAAATCTGGCTTCCTGGAAGTGAAAAAGACTTGAGAACTTACTGATGAAAACTACTCTCTTCAATGTAGATTACACCCCGACATAAGGCTGGAGGTTCAATCCCACCAACCACTCCTTGGAAGGAAGGTTGGGCAATCTACTTCCATAGTGATACTGTCTCAGAAACCCAAGGAAGGATTGCTATGAGTCAGATCCAACTTGACACCACATAACAACAACAACAGCCAGGAAAAAAAAGAAATAACAATAACAACAAAATCAGACTTAGAAGAAGTACAAGCAAAATGCTCCTTAGGAGTATGGTGAGACTTCACCTCATGGGCTTTGGCATGTTTTCAGCAGGGACTATTACGTGGAGAAGGATATCATGCTTGGTAAAACAGAAAGTCAGCAATAAACAGGAAGATTCTCAATGAGATGTATTAACACAGTGGTTGTAACAATAGGTGCAAACATAGCAATGATTGTGAGGATGGTGCAAGACAGAGTAAAGTTTTGTTCTGTTGTATATAGGGTCTCTGTGGGTTGGAACCAACTGGATGACACCTAATAACAACAGCAGTGAATATATGTTAATGTGATTAAGAAAATTGGACATATTGACTTCCTAGAAATTTGAAACTCTTTTTGATCTCATTCTATTAGGATCAAAAATTAACATCTACTGAAGCAGCAGTCAAGAAATCAAATGACATATTGCATGGGGCAAGCATACTATCAAAGACTTGTTTAATTTTTTTTTTTTTTTAATTGTGATTTGGGCGAAAGTTTACAAAGCAAATTCATTTACTATACAGCAGTTTGCACACATTTGGCTCAGGACATTGACTGCAATTCCCCACAAAGTTTTAAAAATCAAAGATGTCACTTTGATAACTAAGTTGAGCTTGAATGAACCCATGGTTTTTCAATGACCTCATGTATATGCAAAACCTGAACAATGATAAAAGAAAACAGATGAAGAATTAATGTATTTTGAATTGTAATATTTGTGAAGAGTATTGAATATACCCTGGACTATAAGAGAATGAACAAATAAGTCTTAGAAGGAATGTAACCTGAATTAAGAATTCTCTTAGACTTGAGAATTGCAAGACTTTAGCTCTCTTACTTTGTACATGTCATCAGGGAAGACTTGTTGCTAGAAAAAATCATCTTGTTGGGTAAAGTAAACAGTCAACAAAAGGAAGGGAAGCCCTCACTGAGATGAATTGACATAATAACCACAACAATGGACTCAAACATACCAACAATCATGAAGATGGTGCAAGGCCAAGAACATTTCCTTCTGTTATACATAAGGTTCCCATAATTCTGACTGACTTAAGAGCAACTAAGAACAGTATGCATATATATAAAATATTTTTATATATTTGTATATACTTACACATGTTTACCAAAAAATAAAAACTAAACTCACTGCCATCAAGTCGTTTCTCACTCATAGCTACCATTCCTTGGGTTTCCGAGGCAGTTTCTCTAAGGAAGATTGCCCAATCTTTCTTCTGAGGAGTATCTGGTGGATTTGAACAGTCAGGCTTCTGATTAGTAGTCAAGTGTTTTAGGCACTCTGCCACCAGAGCTCCCTGTTTAGGTTTATATATTATACTTTCGTATCCATTCCCTAATCCCTTATATTGATCAGCATCTAATTGCACTCATTTAGAAGGATTAAAACAGGATGAGGACAGAGATAATGTTTGTGAACATTAAGTTTGGATAGTGTTCTTTATTTCTCTGTTTTTGTTTTTAGTATCTTATAAATAAAACCAAAAAAAAAAAAAAAAAACACTGCCATTGAGTCAATTCCAACTCACAGTGACCCCTCCTTGGGTTTCCAAGGTGGTATCTGTATGGAAGTAGATTGCCCAGTCTTTCAATATATCTTATTGGATATGAACTTGTAGTAAAGATAAAGAAAAGAGCTCTGATGCACTTCCAGATTATAAAATGGAAGGTTGTTAAGTGAATATGCATTTTGCTATTGGAATTAATATGAATCAAGTTAAAGTTGTTTGATTTTTCTTTTCTCCTTTTTTTTTGGTACTGATTTTTTGATATCTTATTTGGCAAACACTTGGATACTATACTAAGTATATCATTAAACTAAAAACAATACAGAAGAAAGCTACTCCATAAAATTTCCAAGGCTGTAAATCATTACAGAAGCAGACTGTCACATTTTTCTCCTATGGAGCTGCCAGTAGGTTTATAATACTGAACTTTTAGTTAGCAACTGAGCACTTAACTATTGTGCTACCAGTGCTCTTATAGCATGCTATTAGAGGACATATAATAGAAAGTTGGTAATAAGCAACAGGAAATAAAATGTCACATTGTTCTACTCAAGATTTAAAACATAAAGACTGTCTTATAAAATACTGTAAATTCTCTTCAGTCACAACATATATCAGAGTTAAAAGTAAGTCAAACAGTAAATGTACTTTTTCATGGAGAGTTCTAACACAGCTGTGACAAATTTAAAATTATATTTAGCTGACTTAGAACCAGTTGATGCTATATAGTGTATTAAGGAAAGGATATGTGAGAATAGCAACTGATTGGAGAACATATATTAATATTTGGAACATGATAATCTTCATTCAGTGAAAATGAATATAATTGCCATCAACTTAGAACAGGTAATAGGTGTTCTCTGTTCTTCTTAACATACAGTTAGTTCATTGTTCAATTTGATTGCCAACTTAGTTTCATAGATAACTAAGTTTGTAATAAGAGTGACAACTTTCTTTTTAAATTAGACTTTCAATGTACACATTTTCAATATGTAGGTATATATTGCACTTAACAACAATAACACTAGAAGTCACTACCTAGAAAAGGTCAATATACCCTAATGGTAATGGCAGCTCAGTCAATGGCAACTCATTGGAATTATTGAATTTCCCTCAATCACGTGTGTTGAATCATGGAGAATGATATAAGAATTTTTAATTATTTGCCTTTAAATTTCTTGGAACATTGCATGTGTAGAATCCCCTTACTAGACATACCAAATCAGAAAATCTGAGTGTGGGGCCAGGAATATGCAATTTGATAAACTTGTCACATGCTAAACTTTGAAAATTATAAGTTTGAAGAAAGAACTTTACTTATTGGCTTAATCTTGGATAAGGTTTAGTTTACACTTTAGTTTAGAACCAGGCACCTTCTTTTAGATCCACATATGACCCAGGGGACATATGGACACACCCTAGATGACATCCATATCTACAGAAGGACATTCTATTTTGCTTAAATGTGCATAGAGTACTAGTTCTTACCTTTTCTAAGTTCATGGGAGTAGAATTTAAAATTTTCTAGAATTATCTGTTCTTACATAATAAATCACTCCAAAACATAGTGGTATAAAATGGCAACAATCCTATTATGCTCACCAATTCTGTGATTCAAGGATTTAGAAAGGTATAATGGCCACAACAATGGTCACAGTGATTCTCTGTATCACAATATCTGATTTTCAAGTAAAATTGATCAAATGATTGGAATGATTGAGTGGGAATCTTACTTCCAATAGCTCTTCTTTATTCACACGCTTAGTGCCTGCATGTGGCCCTCTAGCATGGTAGTCTCAGGATTGTTAGTTCTTACATCACTATTCAAAATTCCTAGAAAATAAGGCATAAACTGGTAAGGATATTATAATCCAGCCTTGAAACCTCTATATCATTGCTTCCTCTCTACCCTGTTTTTCAAAGTGATTGCAAAAACATCCAGATTACAAGAAAGAAGGCAAACAGCCCCTTCTCCTTTGGAAAATTTCAAATTGAGGTCATGATTTAAAACCAACATACTCTACAGTAATTGTCTGAAAGCATCCATCCATCAGGTGGTTTAAAAGGAGATTAACTTTTAAAAATATTTTCTTACAATGCATCATGGAGAATGATGAGCTAAGAAACTCAAAAATGATTTATTTCTATGGCTTTCACAGGTTATATTCCTACCTAATACCTCATTTTAAAAGGAAGCTGTCCTTGGTCCCTACTGTTCTCATTTTCTAGCTGCAGCCAAACCTGAGATGGAAATTATTCCATTTTAAAATTCTTTAGTAGTGTACCCTTTAAATTAATACTTTCATATATAATACAAATAATTATTTTCATCTAAATTGTTGGTACTGACCTCATTTGTTCTGTATGTCCAATTTTGAAATATTCCAGATTTGAAAGGTCTTTTACCAGTTTTTATATGACCAGCTTTTGTATGTATATTTCAGATCTATCTTCATATGTTTTAAAGTAATGTTCTCAAACTAAAATCACTGGAGGATTTTAAAAATTCCAACATACAAAACATACTTTGTCAACTGATCAATACATAACCATGTTTTATGTGTGTTTCTGTTGAAAGACACCTTATTAAATATATTTTTATTGCAAACAGTTAAATAAATGCAGCTTATCTCTACAATAAAATGTGAACCAGAGGGTTTGAACAGTATCCTGGCTCCAGGTAACATAACCATAATTTTGTTTTACTTTTAATTCTCACGACAGTGGTGTCCACTATCTTCCAGTAAGATGGCAGGATAGGCAGACAAGCTACACAGACCCTCTTCAACAAAGTAAAGAGAACCCAACTGACAGAGATACAGAAGATAATCCTGGATCCCTGAGCTTTGAAAAGAAGTATACAGAAGTGGATTTGGCACCAACTAGTGGAAAAATTTGAATGAAAGAGATGGACAGAGCTGCAGACTGTCAGCTACTCTCATTAGACCAACAGACTGAATATTTCCAAGTGGTGTTGGGATCTAAGAATTGACCTAAAGATCAGCCATGGTCACCAAGTGTTGTAGGGACAACTGTGCCATTGGCCTATGACTAGGAAGGGAAAGACAAGGAGGGAGACAACTTGAGCTGTGGGCTTTTGGCTGTCCAGAGAGCATAGTCAATTTGATTGTTTATAAGCAGCATCTATTTTGAATATTGAAGGTGACCAAGGGGAGAGCCATTCTAAATGTTTACAAGTGGTGGCCATTTTGAATATTATTAAAAGTTACAGCATTCTCATTCAGATTCCAGGGACAAAAGAATAGGCCCCATTTGCCAAGGACACCAGGGACATACAGGAGGCTGACAACAGGAAAGGACACAGGTGGTGAGTGTATAAGTATGGCTAACTAGCAAATAGAGGAGTACAGTACCCTGCTTACTTAGATAACATCCAAACAAAACAAAAACCTTGGGGAAGTCACTCTAACATACAATGACCAATTAAATATAAACACAAAAATTTCATAATGCTTTAGAGAAAACAGAGCATCAGAGTCCACACAAAGAAACAAGATAAAGCAGGAGAAACAAGGGAACAGGATACAGACCCAGAACATATCCCTGAAGAAGAAGCACCATTGGAATTCCCTGATAAGGAATTCAAAAGAATTATATTTAGGTACTTTCAATGGATTGAGAGAGAGAGAGATCAAGGAAAACACTGACAAAATAGAAGAAAACACCAAGAAAGCCCTAAAACAATTTTCAAAGACAATACAGGACAAAATGAAAAAATAAATGATAAATTAGAAATGATACAAAATCTATACACAGAAATCCAGATGATTAATACTAAATTTCCAGGAATAGATAAGGCATTGGATGGGTAAAACAGTAGAATTGAATCAGTAGAAGACAGAATTAGTGAGATTAAAGGCAAATACCTCAATACATTTTTGGAAAGGGATCAATCAGAAAAAAGATAGAAATAAAATGAAGAAAGCCTAAGGTTCATGTGGGATACCATCAAAAAGAATGACCTATGTGTAAATGGAATTCCAGAACAGGAAGAGACAAATAAAACCACAGAGAAAATTGAAGATTTCTTGGAAGAGAAATTCCTTGGTATGATGAAAGATGAGAATATATCCATTCAAGAAGTCCAACACACCCCAAAAAGGGTAGACCCCAAAAGAAAATCACCAAGAAATATCATCATCAAGCTCACCAAAACCAAAGACAAAGAAAAAATCCTGAAAGCACCATGGGAAAAATGAAAAGTTACCTACAAGAGGCAACCAATAAGACTAAGTTCAGATTTCTCAGCAGAAACCATGCAGGCAAGAAGACAATGGGGCAGTATATACAAAACCCTGAAAGAGAAAAATTTCCAACCAAGAATTATATACCCAGCAAAACTGTGCCTCAAATATGATGGAAAATTAGGACATTTCCAGATAAGCAGAAATTAAGGAAATTTGTTAAAATCAAACCAATCTTACAAGATATCTTAAAGGGAGTCCTTAGGACAGAGAACCAGCAATAGCAAACAACAACTGACATTAACACACATGATGATATAACTCAGAAACCAACCCAGTTATGGAAGTATCCAAAGTAAATAACCCTATAAGATTGTAAACAGGGACCCAGAGACATCAATTGGCAAATGAGGACAACTACAAACCAAAAAGAGGGGGAAAAAAAGTGTAGTAAAGAATTTCTAAATGGTAGGGAAGTCAAGACAACTGCAAGATAGAATGGACTGTTCTAAACTTGGGAAGAAAATGATTAATCACAGGATATCCTTAAAGAAAAATGTTAAACCTTCACATCAATAAAGAAAGGAGGACCAGCACAAATAGTTAGCAAATACTAAAACAACAGCAACAAAGTAA
>NW_006921695.1:4266245-4275719 GCF_000298275.1 Orycteropus afer afer | reverse complement strand
CCACAGGCAAATTTAACAAAAAAAAAAAAGAGGGAGAGAATGCAAATAACAAGAGTAAAAAATGAATTGGGTGACATCACAACAGAACCAACAGAAATTAAAAGGATATTGTCAGGCTACTTTGAAGAACTATATTCCCACAAATTCAAAAATCCAGAAGAAAAGGACAGATTTGTAGAAATGCATTACTTACATAAACTAACAGAGGGTGAGGTGGAAAATTTAAAGAGATCCATAACCAAAGAAGAAATTGAACAGGTCATAAAAAAATTATCAACACAATAAACCCCTGACCCAGACAGTTTCACTGGCAAGTTCTACTGAACATTCAGAGAACTGACACCAATCCTACTCAAACTATTCCAGAACATAGAAAAGGATGGAATCCTCCCTAATTCATTTTATGAAGGAAGCATAGCCATGATACCAAAACCAGACAAAGCCATCACTCAAAAGGAAAACTGCAGACCTATATCACTCATGAATATACATGCAAAAATCTTCAACAAAATCCTAGCCAATAGACTCCAACAACATACCAGAAAAATAATATCATTATGACCAAGTGGTATTCATACCAGGTATGTAAAAATAGTTCAACATTAGGAAAATAATCAATGTCATCCATCACATAAATAAAACAAACAAAAAGAACCACATGATCATACCAATTGATGCAGAAAAGGTGTTTCATAAAATCCAACACCAATTCCTGATCAAAACTCTCAGCAAAATCAGAATAGAAGGGAAATTCCACAACATAATGAAGGATATATATGCAAAGCCAACAGCCTACATTACTCTCAATGGAGTGAGACTGAAACCATTCTTCTTGCAAACAGGAACCAGATAAGAATGCCCTCTATCACCACTTCTATTCAACATTGTATTGAAAGTCCTAGCCAGGGCAATAAGGCAAAAAAGGGAAATGAAAAGCATCCAAATTGGTAAGGAAGTAGTCAAACTCTCCCTATTTGCTGATGATATGATCCCATGCATAGAAAACCCAAGAAACTCTGAAGGAAAAAAAAACTGGAATTAACTGAGAGATTTAGCATAGTAGCGGGATACAAGATCAATAGACAAAAATCAATTGGATTCCTCTATACCAACAACAAAACAAAGAGATCGCTGAAAAAGAAATAAGGAAATCATGAATATCATTTACAATGGCTACCAAAAAAATTAAATACTTGGGAATAAATCTCATTTGGGTCCCAAAAGACCTATACAAAGAAAACTACAAAGCACTACTTCAGGAAACCATAAGAGATCTACATAAATGAAAGAATATACCATGCTGTGGATAAGATGATTGAACATTGTGAAAATGACAGTACTACCCAAAGAAATCTATACATTCAATGGAATCCCAATCCAGTTCCCATAAGCACTCTTTAAGGATATGGAAAACTCAATCACTAATTTTATATGGAAAGGAAAGAGACCTCAAATAAGCAAACTACTGTTGAAGAAGAACAAAGTAGGTGGTCTCAGACTGATGGATCTCAAAATCTATTATACAGCCACAGTAGTCAAAACAGCCTGGTACTGGTACAATGACAGACACACAGACCAATGAAATAGATCCATGGACCTATGGTCAGCTGATCTTTGACAAAGGCCTGAAATCTATTAAATGGGAAGAAGATGGTCTCTTTAACAAATGGTGCTGGCAAACTTGGATATCCATTTGCAGAAAAATGAAACAAGTTCTGTACCTCATACCATACACAAAAACTAACTTCAGATGGATCAAAGACTTAAATGTGAAACCTAAAACAATAAAGTTCCTCAAGGAAAAAGTGGGGGCAAATTTAGGGACCCTAATTTATGGCATAAATAGACTGTCAAACATAACCCAAAATGCACAAACAGAAAAAATATAAACTAGATGAATAGGACCTTCTAAAAATTACATTTTTATGTGCTTGCAAAGACTTCTCCAAAAGAGTCAAAAGAGAACCTACAGATTGGGAAAAAATATTCAGCAACAACATATCTGACAAAGGACTTATCTCTAAAATTTCTAGAAAACTCCAACACCTCAACAACAAAAAGATTAACAGTCCAATTTAAAAATGGGTAGAAGACATGAATAGACACTTCACCAAAGAGAATATTTAGGCATCCAAAAAGTCATGAAGAAATGCTCATGATCATTAGCCATCAGAGAGATGCAAATCAAAACAATGAGATACCATCTTGCCCCAGCACTTATGGTGCAGTTCAACAAGACAGAAAATAACAAATGTTAGCAAGGATGTGGAGAGATTGGGACTCTCATACACTGCTGGTGGGACTGTCAAATGGTACAATCACTGTGGAAAGCAGTATGGCAATTCCTCAAAAAGCTGCATTTAGAAATGCCATTTGACCCAACAATCCCATTATTAGGTATATATCTTAAAGAAGTGAGATCCAGGACAAAAACAGATATTTGCATACCCATGTTCATTGCAGAACTATTTACAATAGTCAAAAGATGGAAACAACCTAGGTGCCCATCAGCAGAAGAATGGATAACAAAATTATGGTACATACACATAATGAAATACTATTCAACACTAAAGAATAATGTAGAATCTGCAAAACACCACATAACATGGATGAAATTGGAGGACACTATGCTGAGTGAAATAAGTCAGTCACAGAAGGGCAAATATAGTATCATTTCATTATTGTAAAATGTCAAGGAAATGTTTATGTATGGAAGGAAACTCTTTGTTGGTTACCAGGGAGAGAGGGGAGGGAAGGGAACACTGAAAAAATAAAAATTAAATTGACCCATGCCACTTTAGTTTTACTTTTTTCACTGTACATAAATTATATTTCAATAAAATGTATTTTTTTAAAATGGTGTTTACTAAAATTTTTTTATATAGGTCATCATTTTCTGAATCTATAAATCTTGATACTTTTCCTTCACCGCATTAGGTCTATAGATATTCATATGTACAGATCAGCAATTTCCCTCTTTCTCACCCCTGGGTGGTGCAAACAGTTAATATACTCAGTTACTAACTGAAAGCTTGGATGTTTGAATTCACACAAGGGCACTTTGAAAGAAAGACAAGCAATCTACTTCTGAAAAATCAACCATTGAAAACCTCATGGAGCACAGTTCTACTGTCATGTGTAGGGTTTCTCTGTATATACCATATAGATTTTTTAACATTGAATTCAGAGCCAGTAGCATTATAATTTATGCCTGAACAAACCTTATTTCTCCACAAGGCATATCACTGACGTCTTGTACTTTGCAACAATAGAAAGCACTGGAGCACTGCACTTTTGCTGATTTTAAAGATCAAAAAATGGTTAAAACAGGGTACTAAACAGACAGTGAAAAGGGCACTGTTTATAGTTTGAGAGCTAAAAATAGAAGGCCACGTATCTTATTGATCAGCTTCATCTGAGAACATGTGTGTCCAAGAGCTCTTTTTTTTTTTTTTGGCACACTACTTATATCTGCAAATAACCAAATTGAAAATATGTATTTTGTACTTTCAAACAGATATTGTCAAGTAGGCCAATTTCCAAATGCAGAGCCTATAAATAATAGAGCTCAACTATATACTAAAATATAAAGAGCTGTTACTAAAAATACAAAATAGAATACTATAGGAAAATAGGCTAAGAAAATGATCATATGTTTTACAAAGAAGAAAAAAACCAAAAAAAACTGTAGACTGAATTGATTTGTTTTTGTAGCATAATCACTGTAAGTAGCTCTAGAAAATGTGTTGTGGATGTCCTGGAAGAAGATACATCATTAAGTGTTGTCCATTTTTGTTTTCTCTAGATTATTTGGTTATGTAAAAAAAAAAACTTAAAAGATTGCTGTTATTGTTGTTAGATGTCATTGAGTTTGATTCCTCTCCTAGCAACCCTATATACAACAGAGTTAAACACTGCCCATCCTCTGCCACCTTGACAATTGTTGCTATGCTAGAGCCCATCATTGCAGCCACTGGGCCAATCCATCTTGTTGAAGATCTTCCCTTTATTATTGACCCTCTACTTTAGCGATTATGATATCCTTTTCCAAGGACTGGTCCATCCAGATAACATGACCAAAGTACGAGAGATGAAATCTGGCCATTTTCATTTCTAAGGATTATGCTACCTGTATTTATTCCAAGACAGATGTGTTCATTCTTCTAACAGTCTATGGTGTATATTCAGTATTCATCAGCACCACCATAACTCAAATGCATTAATTCTTCTGCAGTCTCTTGTTTTCATTGTCCAGCTTTCACATGCGTGTGAGGCTACTGAAACTAATTGGGCTTGGGTCAGGCACACCTTAGTC
This sequence comes from Orycteropus afer afer, assembly GCF_000298275.1. Lineage (NCBI taxonomy): Eukaryota > Metazoa > Chordata > Mammalia > Tubulidentata > Orycteropodidae > Orycteropus > Orycteropus afer. The sequence goes on along the minus strand of NW_006921695.1, from coordinate 4,271,404 downwards.
TTTGAAGTGACATCTATGCTCTTTAACACTTTTAAGAGGTTTTCAGCATCAATTTGCCTAATGCAATATGCCATTTGATTTCTTGACTACTACTACCATGGCCATTGATGGTGTATCCAAGTAAAATGAAATCCTTGACAATTTTAAACTTTTATCCATTTATCATGATATTTCTTATTGGTCTAGTTTTCAGAATTTTTGTTTTCTTTATGTTGTGGTTTAACAGATACAGAAATATGTCATCCCTGGTCTTAATTAGTAAGTGCTTCAAGTCTTCACTTTCAGCAAGCAAGGTTGTACCATTGGTATATCTCAGGTTGTTAAGGAGTCTTCCTCCAATCCTAATTTCATATTTTTCTTCATATAGTCCAGCTTCTTAGATAATTTGCCCAGCATAAAGATTGGATGAATATTGTGAATATATAAAACCCTAAGACACACCCTTCCTGATTTAAAACCACGCAGCCATTTCCTTGTTTCATTTGAATGACTGCACACTGATCTATGTACAGGTTCCTCATGAGCACAATTAAGTGTTCAGAAATTCAAATTCTTCTCAAAGTTATTCATAATTAATTTGTCATGATCCAGACAACCAAAGGTCTTTGCATATTCAATAAAACACAGGGAAACATCTTTGTAGTTTTCTTTGCTTTCAGCCAAGATCCATTTGACACCAGCAATGATACCCCTCATTCCATGTTACCTTCTTAATCAAATTTGAATTTCCGACAGTTCCTTGTCCATGTACTGCTATAACTATTTTTTAGCTATTGTCAACAAAATTTTAATTGTGTGTGATATTAATGATATTGTTTACTAATTTCTGCATTCTGTTTCATTACCTTTCTTTGGAATGGGCACACAAATGGATGTCTTCTAGTTGTTTGACTGAGTAGCCGTCTCCCAAATTTCTTGGCAGAAAAAAGTGGTTCTTCTGGTTCTGCATCTGTCATATCCACAAAGCCAAATGCCTATACATAGTCAATAAAACACGATTATTTGCTTTCAGCAAATATACATCTGACATGTGCAAAGATATCCCTCATTCCTCATACTCTTCTGAATCCAGTTTGCATTTCTGGAACTTTTCTGTCAATATACTGCTGTAATGATTTTTGAATTATCTTCAATAAGATTTTACTTGCATGTGATATCAATGATATCTTTCGATAATTTCCACATTCTTTAGGATCACCTTTCTTTGGAAAGGATGCAAATATGGATCTTTTTCAGTCAGTTGGCCAGGACCTGTTCTCCAAATTTCTTGGCATAGCAGCATGAATGCCTCCAGTGGGGCATCCATTTGTTGAATTATCTCAATGGGTATTCTGTCAATTCCTGGAGACTTGTTTTTCACCACTTCCTTCAGTGCAGCTTCAGTTTGTTCCGTCAGTACTGTTGGTTTTTGATCATATGCCAATCCTGAAATGGATGAACATTGACCAATTCATTCAGTGACTCTGTGTATTCCTTCCATCTTCTTTCGATGCTTCCTGAATCATTCAATATTTTGCCTATAGAATGTTGCAATATCACAACTCGAGGCTTAAAATTTTTCTTCAGTTCTTTCAACTTGAGAAATGCCAAGTGTGTTTTTCACTTTTGGCTTTCCAAGTCCATGTCTTTGTATATTTCATTATAATAATTGACTTTATCTTCTTGAGCTGCTCTTTGAAATCTTCAGTTCAGCTCTTTTATCTTGTCATTTCTTCCATTTGCTTTAGCTACTCTCCACTCAAGGGTAAGTTTCAGAGTCTCTTCTGACTATTTTGGTCTTTTCTTCCTTCCGTATCTTTTTTAATTCCCTTTTGCTTTCTTCATGGATGATGTTCTTGATGTCACCCCAGTTTCTGTGGTTTTTAGTCATTGGTGTTCAATGCATCAAATCTATTCTTTAGATGATCTTTAAATTCAGGAGGGATAAATTCAATGTCATATTTTGTCTCTCATGGACTTGTTTTAATTATCTTCAACTTGAACTTGAACTTGTATATGAACAGTGTATGGTCTGTTCCACAATCTGCTCCTGGCCTTGTTTTGGCTGGAGATATTGAGCTTCTTCATCAACTCTTGTCACAAATGTAGTCAATAAGATTCCTGTCCATCTGGTGAAGTCCACTTGTATAGCTGTTGTGTATGTAGTTGAAAAATGGTATTAGCAATGAATAAGTTGTTGGTCTTGCAAAATTCTGTCATGTCATCTCCAGCATTATATCTATCAGCAAGACCAAATTTTCCAGCTACTGGTGATTCTTCTTTGCTTCTAACTTTTGTATTCCAATCATTAGTGATAATCAGCACATCTTGATTGCATGGTCAATTGCATGGTCAATTGCATGGTCAATTGCATCTTGATTGCAATTTCGGACTGCAGAAGTTGGTAAAAATTTTCACTTTTCTCATCTTTGACTTTGGTGATTGGTGTGTAAATTTGAATAATAGTAGTATTAACTGGCCTTCCTTGTAGGCATATGGATATTGTCCTCTCACTGACGACATTGTGCTTCAGGATAAATCTTGAAACATATTTTGTGAAGATCAATACCATGCCATTCCTCTTCAACTTGTCATTCCCAGCATAGCAGATCAGATGTTTGCCTGATTCAAAATGGCCAAAACTGGTCTATTTCAACTCACTAATACCTAGGATAACAAACTTTATGAGTTCCATTTCATTCTTGACAACTTCCAATTTTCCTAGATTCATACTTCGTACATTCTACAACCTGATTATTAATGAATATGTTGCCCATAGAGTCCTTCAATATTGAACTGGAGGCTTGAATTTTCTCTTCAGTTCTTTCAGCTTCAACTTGAATTTGCATATGAGCAATTGATAGTTCGTTCCACAGCCAGCTCCTGACCTTGTTTTTACTGAAGATATTTAGCTTCCCCATTGCCTCTTCCCATAGGTGTAGTTGATCTGATTCTTGTGTATCCAATCTGGTGAAGTACATGTGTATAGCCACTGTTTATGTTGTTGAAAACAGTTGTTTGCAATGAATAAGCCATTCGTCTGGCAAAATTCTATCATGTGATCCCTGGGGACATTTCTAATACCAAGGCTATATTTTCCAACTACCAATGAGTCTTCAGTTTCCAACTTACGCATTATAATCACCAGTAATCATCAATACATCTTGATTACATGTTTGGTCAAATTCAGACTGAGGAAATTGGTACAAATCTTTAATTTTTTCATTTTAGTGTATAGTGGTTGGTGTGTAAATTTGAATAATAGTTGTATTAGCTGATCTTCCTTGTAGACATATGGATATTTTCCTATAACTAATAGCATTATACTTCTGGATAGATATCGAAACATTCTTTTTGACACTGAATGCAATGCTCTATCTCTTAAGTTTGTCATTCCTGGCATAGTAAGTCATGATTGTCTGATTCAAAATGGCTAATACCAGTCCATTTTAGCTCACTTATGCCTAGAATATTAATCATCATGTGATCTATTTCATTTTTGACAACTTCTAATTTTCTTAGATTCCTAGTTTGTACATTCCATGTTCTGATTATTAATGGATGTTTACAGGTGTTTCTCCCCATTTTGACCTGTGCCACATAAGAAAATGGATGTCTTGAAAGGTTCACTCCATCTAAGTCATTAAGGTCAACTCTACTTTAAGGAAGTATCTGCTCCCTAGTCGTATATTGAGTGTCTTCTAACCTGAGGAGCTCATCTTCATGTACTATATCAAACAATGTTTCATTGTTATTCAAAAATTTATCTAGTAATACACCACAAAATGTCTCAATATTCATAAGGTTTTCAGTGGCTTTTTGTTTCTCCCAGAAGTGAATGGCCCCATCCTTCTTCTCAGTCTATCTTACTCTATAAGCTCATCTGAAACTTGTTCACCATGAGTGACCCTCCTGCTTGTATTTGAAATGCTAGTGACATGACCTCCAGCCTCACAGCAACACACAAGCCATCAAATTGTGACAAACTGACAGATGAGTGGTGGTTTCACGATTTAGCATACAAATATTCCTAGTTCCAATGTTATGCTAATTTTCATCATTTGGAGACTGAAATATATTCAATCAAAAATAAAGTTTCTTCAAATTGTGTTTGGGGAGAGTAAAGAGTAAATATCTTGTCTGCTGAAGGGTTTAATTGATTACCAACAATATAAAACTTCGAACAGTAAATTAGAGGATTGAAATCTATGAACCGTTCTCATCTCTTTGGAGGAAAAATGCTCTGTAAATAATACAAACAGTCAAAATTATACTTTTTGAATAATGAAAATTGACATTTATTTTTCATATTTCCAGTGAGTTTTATAGAGGATATCAATTTTGGCTTTAGTGTCAACAAGCTCGTAATGCCATGAAATAGGTTTTTGCTGTTTTTAGGTACCATTGAGTTTGCTCTCACAGTGACCTTATGTAGAGTCGCACAAAACACTATCTGGTCCTGTACCATTCTCACAATCTGTGCTATGCTTGAGACCACTGTTAAGGCTACTGTGTCAATCCATCTTGTTAATGGTCTATCCCTTTTTCACTGATCCTCTTGTTTACCAAACACAACATCCTTCTCCAGGGACTGGTCCCTTCTAATAATATGAGCAAGGTACATGAGATGATGTCTGGCCATTCTCACTTCTAAAAAGCGTTCCAGCTGTACTTCTTCCAGGGCAGATTTTTTCATTCTTCTGGCAGTCCATGGTATTTTCAGTATTCTTTGACCATACCACAATTCTCAGGCATCAACTCTTTTTTATTCTTTATTCACTGTCCAGCTTGCACATGCATATGAACCAAAAAAAAAAAAAAAAACACTTCCATCAAGTTGATTCCAATTCATAGGGATCCCCATTTGTGTTTCCAGGGCAGTAAATGTTTGTTGTTGTTGTTAAGTGCCGTCGAGTCGTTTCTGACCCATAGCGACCCCATGCACAGCAGAACGAAACACTGCCTGATCCCGCGCCAGCCCCACAATCCCTGCTGTACTTGAGCCCATCATCGCAGCCACCATATCAATCCATCTCGTTGAAGTCCTGCCCCTCTTTTGTCGACCCTCCAACCTACCAAGCCTGACATCGTTCTCCAGGGAATGGTCCCTTCTTACAACATGACCAAAATAGGTGAGACGAAGTCTGGCCATTCTTGCTTCCAAGGAGCATTCTGCACTT
>NW_006921695.1:4260015-4261640 GCF_000298275.1 Orycteropus afer afer | reverse complement strand
CAGTACTGTATGTGCAAAAGGGTTCATCTTTGTTGTCTGTACCTCACATGTACCTCTCTATGTCTTTCTCTTCTTCAATGCCACCATGTTGATCACTCACATTTGGTACATTGCCCTTCTCTTCACCAAAATAAATTCTTATCTCTACCTATCTAACTTTTACCTCCCCTCTCCTCCCACCCCTGGTAACAAACAAAGAGAATTTCCTTCTATAGATAAAGCTTTCCTTGACATTTACAATAATGGACTAATACAATGTTTGTACTTTTGTGATTGACTTATTTCACTCAGCATAATGTCCTCCAAGTTCATCTATGTTATGTGGTGTTTTGCAGATTCTACATTATTCTTTAGTGCTGCATAGTATTCCATTGTGTGTATGTACCACAGTTTGGTTATCCATTTCTCAGCTGATGGACACTTAGGTTTTTCCATCATTTGGCTATTGTAAATAGTGCTGTGATGAATATGTGTGTGTATGTCTGTTCTTGTCATGCCTGTCAATTCCTTAGTATATATACCTAGTAATGGAATGGCTAGGTCAAATGGTATTTCTAATTCCAACTTTTTAAGGAATCACCATACTGCCTTCCACAGTGCTTGTACATTTTAAAGTCTGACCAGCAATGTATGAGAGTCCCAATCTCTCCACATCCTCTCCAGCTTTTGTTATTTTCTGTCTTGTTGAACTTTGCTACTAGTGCTGGGGCAGGATGGTATCTCATTGTTGTCTTGATTTGCATCTCTCTAATAGCTAATGATTGTGAGCATTTCTTCATATGTTTCTTGGCCGCTTGAATATCCTCCTTGGTGAAGTATCTATTCATGTCTTCTGCCCATTTTAAAATTGGATTGTTTGTCTTTTTGAGGTGTTGGAGTTTTCTATAAATTCTAGAGATAAGTCCCTTATCAGATATGTCATTGCCAAATATTTTTCCCAATCTGTAAGTTCTCTTTTGACTCTTTTGTAGAAGTCTTTGGAAGCACATAAAAATTTGATTTTTAGAAGGTCCCAATCATCTAGTTTCTCATCTGCTGTTTGTGCCTATTGGGTTATGCTTGATAGTGTATTTATGCCATCTTCTAGGGCCCCTAAATTTTCTCCTGGTTTTTACTTGAGGAACTCTATAGTTTCAGGTTTCACATTACATCTTTGATCCATCTGGAGTTAGTTTTTGTGTATGATGTGAGGTACAGATCTTGTTTCATTTTTCTGTAAATGGATATCCAGTTTTGCCAGCACCATTTTTAAACAAACATTCTCTTCCCTATTTAATGGATTTCAACCTTGTCAAAAATCAGCTGACCATAGATCGATGGATCTATTTCTCGGTTCTCAATTCCATTCCATTGGTCTATGGGTCTGTCATTATACCAACACCAGGCAGTTTTGACTACTGTGGCTGTATAGTAGGTTTTGAAATTTGGCAGTATGAGACCACCTACTTTGTTCTTCTTCAATAGTGCTTTGCTTATCCGAGGTCTCTTTCTTTTCCATATAAAGTTAGTGATTGGTTTTTCCATATCCTTAAAGAATGTTGATGGGATCTGGATTGGGATTGCATTGAATGCGTAGATTGCTTTGGGTAGAATTGACATTTTCACAATGTTCAATCTTCCTATCC
>NW_006921695.1:4258901-4259500 GCF_000298275.1 Orycteropus afer afer | reverse complement strand
GAATAATGTTGGCTGTTGGTTTTGCATAAATGCCCTTTATTATGTTGAGGAATGTCCCTTCTATTCCTATTTTGCTGAAAGTTTTGATCAGGAATTGTGTTGGATTTTATTAAATAACTTTTCTGCATCAACTGATATGATCATGTGGTTCTTCTCTTTTGTTTTATTTATGTGGTGGATGATGTTGATTGTTTTTCTAATGTTGAACAATCCCTGCATATGTGAGATCCCCACTTGGTCATAGTGAATGACTTTCTTGATATGTTGTTGGAGTCTATTGGCTAGGATTTTGTTGAAGAATTTTGCATCTATATTCATGAGGGAGATTGATCTTCAGTTTTCTTTTGAATAATGTGTTTGCCTGGTTTTGGTATCAAGGTTATGCTTGTTTCATAACATGGGTTAGGGAGGATTTCATCCTTTTCTACGTTTTGGAATAGTTTGAGTAGGATCAGTATCAGTTCTTCCCTAAACGTTTGGTAGAATTATCCAGTGAAACCGTCTGAGCCAGGACTTTTTTTAGTTGGTAAATTTTTATGACCTGTTCAATTTCTTCTTTTGTGATGGGCCTGTTCAACTTTTCCACATCAGTCTGTGTT
>NW_006921695.1:4257115-4257633 GCF_000298275.1 Orycteropus afer afer | reverse complement strand
TCTCTAAGGTGTGTCTCTTGTAGGCAGCATATTGATGGGTTTTGTTTTTGTGTTCAATCTGCAACTCTCCATCTCTTGAATGGTGCATTTAATCCATTAAAATTCAGTGTAATTATCGACAAGTATGAATTGGTTGGTGCCATTTTGTTATGTGTTTTTTCATGGTGTCCCTGAATTCCTTTTTCCATATTATTTTTTGTGCTGATCTTATTATGTTTATGAATCATGTTATCATTTCTGTTGTTGCTGTTGTTTCAATATTTGCTGAATATTTGTGCTTGTCTTTTATTTATTATTATTATTGTGATCGAAGTTTTATCATTTTTCTTTGAGGTTTCCCTGTGATTTATAATTTTCTCCCCAAGATTAAAACAGTCCATTCTATCTTGCAACACTCTTGACTTTCTCACCATTTAGAAGTTCTGTAACTACACAGTATTTTTTCCCTCTTTTTGGTTTGTAGTTGTCCTCACTTGCCAATTGATGTCTCTGGTTCCCTGTTTACAATCTTGTAAGCT
>NW_006921695.1:4256320-4257015 GCF_000298275.1 Orycteropus afer afer | reverse complement strand
TCTCTGGTTCCCTGTTTACAATCTTGTAAGCTCATTTTACTTTGGATATGTCCATAGCTGTGGTTTCTGGGTTATGTCATCTGTGTATTAATGGTTGGTTTTTATTTGCTATTTATGTTTCTCTGTTTAGAGGACTCTTTTTAGTATCTCTTGTAACGTTGGTCTGGTTTTAACAAATTCCCTTAGATTCTGCTTATTTGGAAAACTTCTAATTTCGCTATCATATTTAGGGAACAATTTTGCTGGGTATGTAATTTTCGGTTGAAAATTTTTCTCTTTCAGGGTTTTATATATCATTCCATTGCCTTCTCGCTTGCATGGCTTCTGCTGAGAAATCAGAGATTATTCTTACTGGTTGTCCTTTGTAAGGAACTTTTTGTTTTTCCCATGCTGCTTTCATGATTCTGTCTTTGTCTTTAGTTTTGATGAGTTTGATGATATGTCTTGGTGATTTTCTTTTGGGGTCTATTCTGTTTGGAGTTCGTTGGACTTCCTGGATAGATGTATTCTCATCTTTCATCATATCAGGGAAGTTCTCCAAAAAATCTTGGACAATTTTGTCAGTTGTTTTATTTTTCTCTTCCTGTTCTGGAATTCCAATGACATGTAAGTTATTCCTTTTGATGGTATACCACATGAACCTTAGACTTTCTCCATTTTTTTTAGGTCTTTTCTCTGATTGATCCCTTTCCAAA
>NW_006921695.1:4254031-4255192 GCF_000298275.1 Orycteropus afer afer | reverse complement strand
ACACAGACTGGGGAGGAGTGGGCCCAGAAGGTGGTTGGGAGTGGGGGATGGCTGCACCTCCATTCACCAAGAGGATGTGGGGTGTAAGAGTAACATGGAGAATGTTGCACCTTTCCAATCATCCAGGTCTGTAATGTGTTGGGGTTATTGGCAAGTTGAGCCTATTCTTAAGCCCTTGGAATGTGGGAGAATGCTGTTACTTTAAATATCCAATATGGTCAAGCTGCCTGTAAACATTCTAAATGTCTGCAACTTGGGGATAGACAAAATCCAGAGCTCAACTTGCTGTTCTCTTCGCTGCCTCTTCTTTTATTCCCAGCCACCAGAGCAGTCCTCTGTGCAGTCCTTGGCTAGCAGGGCTGATTTTTAGGTTAATTCTTAGGTCCTACCACCACTCGGCAATATCCAAGCTGTGTGTACCATCAGGATCACTGGCAGACCACAAATCCATATGTCTCCTTTTTGGTATTTTCATGCAAATTCTTCTAGTAGTTGGAGTTTAGTCTACTTCTACATCCTTCCCTTCAAGGCTAAGAGGTCCAGGATTAAATTCTGTATCTATGTTAATTTGGACTAGTGCTCGGACGGCTCCCTTTTTTGCCCTCCCGAGAGGGACCGGGTCTCCGGGAGCAAGGTAAGCATGGGCGTAGCACAGAGTAGCAGGCTGGAAGAGCAGGAGAAAGTGGTAAAACCCAGTCACTAGTGCTCAGAAGGCTCCCTTGTTACCCTCCCGAGAGGGACCGGGTCTCCGGGAGCAAGGTGGGCACAGTTGGGCTGGTGCTTACTCACTGATCTGCACTGAACACTTTCCCTTGTTACCCTCCCGAGAGGGACCGGGTCTCTGGGAGCAAGGTAACCATGGGCATAGCACAGAGTAGCAGGCTGGAAAAGCAGGAGAAAGGGGTAAAACCCAGGGAGCCAAAGAGAAGAGCAATCAGCCTAAGGGATTAGGTGAGGAGGGGAAACTCAGGGATGCCCAAAGAAACAGGCTAGAAGAGCAGGAGAAAGGGGATTAAAAGACAGGAAGCCAGACAGAGGTATAGTCAGCCACAGGGACCCAGGTGGGGGGGATAAGAGAGGTCTCCAACAGCAGGACAAACTTGTCTGTCGGTTTGTCCTACTGTGGTGACATATAGATGTGAGTTTTGAGGCTGAGCCTCT
>NW_006921695.1:4248972-4251804 GCF_000298275.1 Orycteropus afer afer | reverse complement strand
TGTGCATGGGGTCGCTATGAGTCAGAAACGACTCGACGGCACTTAACAACAACAACAACAACATATTAATTTGTTCCCCTTTCCTTTGTTGAAGAGAGTCTGTGCAGTCTTTCTGTCTATTCCACCAATTTACTGGAACTCCAACAGGCAAATGTCTTATACAATGCACCACCAGAACTCCTTACATGTGTATGAGGCAATTAAAATTATCATGGCTTGGATTAAACCAAAAAAAAAACAAACTCACTGCCATGGAGTCGGATCCGACTCATAGTGACCCTTCCTTGGATTTCTGAGGTGTTATCTCTATGGAAGTAGATTGCCCAACCTTCCTTTTGAGGTGTGGCTGGTGGATTTGAACTGCCAGGCTTTCATTTAGCAGTCAAATGCCTTATGATAGGTGCACCTTAGTCTTAAAAGTGACATTATTGCTCTTTTAGACTTTAAAGAAGTCTCTTGGACCAGATTTGCCCAGTGCAATATGACAACTGACTTCTTGTCTGCTGCTTCCATGGGTGTTGATTATTGAGCTAAGTAAAATGAAATTCCAGAAAACATCAGTGTTTCTCCATTTATTGTGACATTCCTTATTGGTCCACTTGTGAGGATTTTTGTTTTCTTTATAAATTGAAAAATAAAAGGTTGTTATTTTTCACAAACATTATTGACTAGTAGAAAGTTATTTTATCTTTCAAGTTCACATCTTTTGGATTTATGATTACATGAAGGAAGAATAATTTGTGAAGTAAGGAGGTATCTACCTATGCATCTATCTACCATTTATGTATCACAAGCATATTATAAATCAGACAGGTAGACAGATAAATAGATGATTGATACAAAGAGAGAGAGATAGACATATATGTATATATACAAAAATATGCATACACACACCAATAAAAGTCAAGGCAGAGAATTAATATTTCAAATAAATAATGAAAGAATTGTGGCATGTGTGTCCTGATTTGTCTATTACCAAATAAAATCATAATATTGCAAATTTAATGGACATGAATACAAATAAAGAAATGGTGGCAAATTTTAATTTCTAAATGAAATCTTTTTCTACTATGTTTCTTTGCATATTTGATGTGTTTATTTTTCACATTATTCTCTACTTCATTATTATACTCTTAAACTTTATTTTTTTTTCTAAAATCTATGTACTATTTTTATATATAAGCTGTAAGTACTACAAAGAGGTGAAATGTTTATCTCTCTCTCTCTCTCTCTTTTCCCCAATATATTCTCCCTAATGCATCAGGTTTACAATCTTTTTATTGCTGGATGAAAAAGCTATAGACAATCTAATTTGCATGCATTGGTATTTTGTCATTGTTGCCTTCCATCCTAGACCATATACTGTCAGTATATACTTTCTTGAGAGTCTTTGTAATTATTTCTTTCATAACATGAATATATGGAATGCTCGATGGCAAATAACAACAACTAACAACAATATTTTTAGTTTTGAAAATCAAATAATAGCATCTACACCATTTACTTTTAATGAAAAATTATTAGCTTAAATACTATATATAACACATACTGATGAAGGTTGAAGAGTACGGTCTGCAGTATGCATTCCATCTCAACATAAAGGAAACAAAAATCATCACAATTGGACCATAAACAGCATCACAATAAATGCAGAAAAGTTTGAAGTGGTGAAACTTCATATTGCTTTGTTCTACAATTGACACCAATGGAAGCAGCAGTCAGGACAGCAGACAACATATAGCACTGCGCAAATCTGCTGCAAAGGACATCTTTCAAGTGCTGAAGAGACAAAGGTATCTCCTTGAAGACTAAAATGCACCTGATACAAGCCATGTTGGAGAATAATGCTAAGAGTTCCATGGTCTGCTAAAAGAACTAACAAACTTGTCCAGAAAGAAGTGCAGCTGGAGTGATCCTTGGAAGAAATAATGGCCAGACTTTGTCTCACCTACTTTGGCCATCTTGTTAGAAGGAACCTTTCCCTGGAGAAGGATATCATGCTTGGTAAAGTGTAGGGTCAATGAAGAAGGGTAAGGCCCTTAACAAATTGGATAGACACAGTGGCTGCAACGACGGACTCAGGTATAGCAAGGATCGTGAGACTGGCACAAGACCTGGCAGTGTTTCGTTCTGCTGTGCATGGGGTCACTCTGAGTCAGAGATGACTCAATGGCACCTAACAGCAACAACAGAATTTCCAAAGCACATTCCCATTAAAAACAGCTGAACAATGTAAAATACACTTGCATTTAGCCTTGTAAACTTGGAAGTATTTTGAGTGTTCTGCAAAAGATGAACCTTGAAAAGGAAGACAGAAAAATTTATGCATTTAAATTGTGGTGTTGGCAAAGATTAATGAATTACCATAGACTGCCAGAAAAATGAACGAATCAGTTTTATGAGAAATACAATCAGAATGCTCCTTAGAAGGGACATCAATTCACTTATTTGGATACTTCATAATGAGGAAAGACTAATGGCTAAAAAGCACATCATATTTGGTAAAGTGGCCAGCAAAAATGAGGGAATTCCTCAACAATTTGAATTCACACAATTGCCCCAACAGTGGAATCAAACTTTCCAATGTTCATGAAGATGAAAGAGAACTGGGCAGTTTTTTTGTTTTGTTATGCATAAGATTGCCACAAGTTGGGATCAGCTCAATGGCAACTGTGATAGTTGAAGATGTGTCAACTTGGCTGACTCCAGTTGTGAGTGGTAGTTCCCATGATGGATCACATGACTGAGTCCTAAGCAGCCGGTCAGTCTAGGAGGAGTTTCCCCAGGGGTGTGGCCTACCTGTAATACTATCCCAGGGACAAACTGGAAGAA
>NW_006921695.1:4241526-4242005 GCF_000298275.1 Orycteropus afer afer | reverse complement strand
CAATAAATTTCTAATAGAAAATAAAATATATGTATTATAAAACAATTTTTATCTCTTTATTTCTATCTCTTATTTCTATCTCTTTATTTCTATCTCTTCATTCCCTTCTAACACTTGCTTTTCTAACAAACATAGATTTAAATCATTAGGCTGTTAGAAAAATCAAGTGTAATCAGTTTTGCTTAGTAAATTGAATTTTGTAAATTTACTTAGTAAATTGAATTTCTGATCCACTGTTTAGTAAAGCCTACGTTGAAAACAAAATTGAAAAAAATAGTATCTTTTAGATAAATAGTACAATTCACCATTGTTGGTATAATAAAATCAATAAAAACCCAAAAAACTCACTGCTGTCAAATCGAACCTGACTCATAGTTACCCCTTGTTGGGTTTCTGAGGCAGTATCTCTGCAAAAATAGATTGCCCAATCTTCCTTCCAACAAGTGGCTCTTTGTTTGAACTGCCACCCTTCTGGTTAG
>NW_006921695.1:4224363-4241081 GCF_000298275.1 Orycteropus afer afer | reverse complement strand
GGCTAAGACACTTGCCTGCTAACCAGACGGCTGGTGGTTCAAACCCACCAGCCACTCCTCGGAAGGAAGGTTGGGCAATCCTACTTCCGTAGTGACACTGCCTCGGAAACCCAAGGAGGGGTCGCTATGAGTCGGGTTTGACTTGACGGCACATAACAACAACAACCACCAAAAAATAAATAAACCAGGAAGAATCCAGGGTTTATGAAACAAAATAATATTTTTGAATGATAATTTAGTTTATATATAAGTATATATAAGTACACACACACAGAAGCACATGCAAGCACCATAAATATATTATCATAGGTTCCTTATGATAGTATTAGGGATAGCTGGGTAGCAAAAACAGTGAAGTGCTTGACTACTAACTGAAATGCTGGCATTCAAACCCACTCAGAGGTGCCTCAAAAAAAAAAAGTCCTGAAAGTTCACAGCCTTGAAAACACTAAGGAGCACAGTTCTACTCTACAAATATGTTTCCATGAGTTAGAATCATCTTAATTGCAATGGGTTTTACGACAGCATATGTTCATGTGGTCAAGGTTATTATGTTATTTGGTTTTTGTTTTCCACGCGACCTATAACAGACAATTCTTTATAACTAAAAAACTGAGTGACTTGATATCCCTGCCATCAGTGCATGGGCAAAGCTTCAGAGTGGACAAAAATGTGTCAATAAAATGATGGCTTTGCTCACCTCCCTTTTCCTCTTCATATAAAGAATCATGACCATCAAGCTCATTTGCCTTGTGCTGCCAAAGGGACAAACCATATGGGTTATTGTCTGCAAACCAAAAGGCAGAAAAATGCCAAACTCTATATCATAACCACTGCATTTTTTTTTCCAGGTTGCTATTGAATTCTACCAGAAAAGAATACCTGTTCTTCTTCTAAAATATAAGCTTCTCCTTCCATCTGTAGATCCCCATCATACTGTCATCTCCTTAGTCTTTTAACCTTTTCTTGTGCTCAACTTCAGGTCGCTGAGTGACATAAATGGCTTGAAATCCAAAGCTGGTGGACTCAGCTACCCTGTGGAAGGAAGGCCTGTGATCTTCTGCATAAATATCACAACCAAAGAAACCCTCTGGAGGAGGTCTACTCCATAACCTATGTGGTCATCATGAGTTAGAATCAACTGGATGGCAATGGTTAAGAATCCACTACAAAGCTAAAGCTTATTGGTTCTAATATAACCAGGGACACTGTGGAAGAAAACTCCAGTGATAGGTTGAGGTGCATCCAAGAAAACTCCATGAAACCATTCTACTCTTTAACACATGGTATCAGAATTCACCTGATGGCAACCAATAACAACAAACAAGCCTGAAATATTCTGGAACCTTATTTCACACAATTATCTAAAAGCAACCCATTATTTTACTCATTGCATCATTATGTGATTTAAAACTATTTTGGTTGTATAGAAGAGAAATCTACTTGCAATATTTTAAATGAAAATGAGAGTTTTGTTTTTAAAAAATGCAGGGTTGTCTTATAAAACTGATAGCAGGAGTGTAGCTCTAACTCTTAATGAAATAAAATCAGTGTTCTTTCTCTATTTCTTGTCTAGGATTCTTTGTCTGGATTTAATGACTAAATTCATCACAGTTTTGTTATGGAAAAGTGAGCTAAGTAGACAAAGCAGTAATTAAGTACTTAAAAAATATTTTTTTCCATTGTTTAAAACTGATAAATTATAGAATCATTCTATTAATGAATGCTTAATTGATTGCTTTGTCTAATGTGTTTAAACAATATTTCCAAGAAAGACTTACAAATACCTTTGTATGTGAGTCCAATTTTTCATTTGGAAAATTCATCAAACTGAATTGCTAGAGATCAGGACAGAAGTGATAGTTGAAATTGTAATAAATATTATTGGATTGTTCTCCCAGAAAATTAAAATAATTTATACTTTCATCAATAGTGCACTTAAGTATTCTATGAATAATGAAACATTTTCCCTTTTTGAATCTTTGAAGGTCTCATTGTTGAATTTTAAAAAAAAAATCTCAAATATAAATGAAACTCTTGAATTATTAGCAATGTTAATGGTTTATAAGAACATATTGACTCTATTTTTTCCTCTGTGATTTCATCATCTTCAATTGTGTTGTAGTATTTGTAATTTATTTAAAATTATTAAGATATATATTTTAATAATTACTTCGCATACATTGCAAAATCCCATTATTTATTTTCATCTTCTTACGTAATTTGGTACACTTTGCCCAATAAACATTTTCAAACATTTACATTTAAATATTTAATTTTAAACATTGAACTTCAATCCTTTTCCAGTTTGGCTTTGGTATCAGGTTAAGCAAAACTCAATATTTTGCATGTGGTTTCAGTTTTTATGTTTAAATCTTTAATCCAACTGAAATTTTCTTTTTGTAAAATTGTGCAAACTAGGGATATACTTTCCCTGTTATCATCTCCCAAGTGTACAGCTAATTCTCACCATCTATTTACTGAACAGAACGTGCTTTTTTCTTGTGTGAGATAATTTGATAATTCACAAATTCCGGTACATGCAGCTGTATTTTTTTTTTTTTTTTCTCCCTGAATCTTAATTGAGTTATTTTGAGTCATTTGTCCATTCATATCTTGGTACCAATCCTTTTCGCTCTTTGTGGTTAGATCTGGTAAGATATGCTTTAACAGATACTATTTTAGTAAATATTTCAAATCCATTTCCTTACAGTCTCTAAGTCAGAAGGTAAATGATACATGTACCATGCTTCACATAATGCAGAACTGAGAAAGCCTTTGTCTTATGGGTTTTACCCTTA
The DNA here is from genome assembly GCF_000298275.1 of Orycteropus afer afer. NCBI lineage: Eukaryota > Metazoa > Chordata > Mammalia > Tubulidentata > Orycteropodidae > Orycteropus > Orycteropus afer. The sequence continues at coordinate 4,238,280 of NW_006921695.1, read as the reverse complement.
TATGTAGGCTCTAATTTCTTAGGTTACTGTAAAAAATAACAATAGCAGCTTCTCTTTTATGTTTGTAATAAATTCTGTACAATTATAGAATACTTTAATAAAAAATGGGATTATTATATTTAAAAAAACATTGTTTTTTTTTTTTTTTGTTAGCCAGCATACAATAAGACAGAAAAAAAAAAAAATCAATTATTCTTTTGTAGGCAACAGGATCAGCCACTAGAGGAAGTAAGTGCTTTGCATTGCTGGATAGGAACACAGGGCTGATTTATGAAAGAAGTCACTGTTAAGATTTGTTTCTGTCTGGTAGAATGTCCGGAAGCTTTTGGAAATGAACTTTACATTTTTAATTTGGTAACTGGTTGTATATAATTGCATACTTTAAAATTAATCTGGATGAGGCTATTTACCAGAAAGACTGCAATATATAAAAGTTACAAAATGCCCGTCATTCCTACCAGATCATATACTTTCAATTTAATTCATAAAAAGTGATTCTGAATTCTTTGTCTATTAGAAAAACCCTACAGTTGAAATAAAATTTTATGAGGAACTAATAATGAGGAAAATCTCTTTTTCTATGAAAATGGCAAGAAATAAATTGTTAGGATTTAAATTTTTGCTTATTTTTAAATTGTAATTATTGCTTTGCAGAAATGATTGAAGTCTTGAAAGCAATAGGATATACATCAGAGCACCTTGATTTTAGTTCAGTTCAGCTGCAAATTGAGAGAAAATTGAGAAATAATGTGCTGTGTGTGTGTATGTGTGTCTGTATGCTTAATTATTTTCATTCACAAAATTAGAATAGCAATCCAACTTAAAATGTATTGATTAGGTATGAAAACATACATTAATTTACTTCTTCATTCAATATAGGTGACTAAGAGGAAGCTCTGTTTATTCATATAATAAATTATTATTCATATTATTCATTATTATTATTATTACTATTCATATAATAAATTATTTAGCTCCATTTAGCACAAGGTGGTCCAAAGATTTAAGAAGTAGGTTGCTAACTGAAAAGTTGGAGGTTCAAGTTCAACCAGAGGCTTCTTTACTCACTGTAGGTGACTAAGAAAGCTCTGTTATTCATATAATAAATTATTATTCATTATTATTATTATTCATATAATAAATTATTTAGCACCGTTTAGCACAAGGTGGTCCAAAGGTTTAAAAACTAACCTGCTAACTGAAAGGTTGGAGGTTCAAGTTCAACCAGAGGCTCCTTGGAAGAAAGCCCTGGCAATCTACTTCTGAACAAAAACTTAGCCATTAAAAATCCTATGGAGTATGGTTCTATTCTTATGTACATGAATTCTCCAAAACTTTAAGGACTCAAAAGCCAACTCATTTATATACAAGCTGCTTTGTTAGAAGATATTTAGCACATGGTCCAACATTATAAAAGTTTATTTATCCATTCAGCAATACTTATTGACTATATTAAGTGCTAGATCATTTACCTGATCTCTGCCAGTGGTCATATCATGCTTAACCATCGCATATTGTTCTGGTTGTTCCCTTTACCTGGCACCTTTCTCCTGCCTCAACCATGTTACCTGGTTAACTCTTATTTATCCTTTGAGTGTGAGTTTCAATATCACTTCTTCTGAATAGACTTTCCTGATTCAACAACCTAGATTAAATGTTCTCTTATAAGTGTTGCAATAGGATCCTTATTTCTGAACTAAGGCATGGAGTAATATGATTGGCTACATAATTGTTTGCTTCCCTCCCCTAGATGATAAATATTATGAGAGCTCTGTTCATTTAAAAATATTTATTGAGCTAGTACTAAGCATCAGATACTGCCTTACTTGCCATATAAAAGAATAAAAATGAAATGAAGTGAAATAAAACAAAGAAAAGAAAAATAAAAATACTAAAGCAACAAAAAAGTAAAATGCAACTTAAAATAAGAGAACAAAGTAAAATAAAAACAAAATAAAATGTAATTATTTTATATAGTTAAAAGCTACCACAGTGTTGCTCACATTTTTAAATGAACCACCTGCATCAACATGTGCTAAAGCAGTTTAAAAAAAAAAGAGAGAGAGAGAAGAAAAGAAAAAAGAAAAGTTACATTCCTGGACCTTACCCCAAGAGTATGGGTCAAAATACCTCATGATGTACCAGGGCTCTGCATCTGGTAGAGTGTCCCAAGTGGTCTATGTGTATACTGAGGTTGGAGAACTACAATCCCTGAATAGTGGGGAGATCATGTTTTATAGTATTCAGGCTGTATGCCCAGCATGGAGTCCTGTGTCCAGCACAAAGTGGGCACTTGATAATTGTGAACTGAGAGAATGAATAAGTTGCTAACAGCCTCAACTGATTTTAATAAACCACATTGCCACACAATAGTAAGGTAAAGCCTATGAAAGCACATAGAAGAGACCAGAAAATATTCACAGAGGGATGTGATATGCTCAGTGAAGTACAAGAAGCAGGCAGGGAAAGCAAGGAAAGAGTATTCCTAACAAAAGGAAAACCAGCTCAGAGACACAGAGGATAAAGAGTGCAGTGTGTACGGAACTGCCACGTGTCAGTTTGTTATACTGTGCAGACTTGCATGTCTATCATACTGGAAGTTGTGTCATTGGTCTTTCAAATATCAGCAGGGTCATTCATAATAGACAGATTTCAATGGACCTTCCAGGCTCAGACAGAATAGGAAGAAAGACCTAGTGATCTACTTCTGACAACTAGCCAATGAAAACCCTATGGATCACAACCAAACCCTGATTTAGTGCTAAAAAATGAGCCTTTGAAGTTGGAAGTCACTCAAAAACGCAAAGCAGCTAAGCCAATGTTCTCAAAGATACCTAAAATCATGAAGATGTCACAGAGTTGGATGATTTTTTGTTGTTGTTGTTCTTTCTAGGGTGGTCATGAGTCCGAGTCAACTTCATGGCAACTAGCATTATGCTCAGAAAATGTTGGGTATGCATGCGTTACTGGAAACTAGGGAGACACAGGGAGATTTAAGGAGAGCAAGATTGTGAAACAGCCTGTATACATTCTGTCCTCTTTACTGTAGGCACTAATAAGCCATTGAAATCAACATATCTATTTTTAAACAAATCAATGGTGGTAATGTTATGAGGCTGTAACAGAATGTGTCAAGGAAAGTAGTCATGAGATATGTGAAGGGGATGTTGTAAGGAGGAAGAAAGACAGCAATCATTGGAGGCTATTTATGAAACAGAATCTACTAAATTTGATGACTGATATAGTGGATATGGCAAGTATAACTTATGTCAGTATTTCCATGAGAAGATGTTGGTAATTGCTACAACTGATGTCTTATAATCTTACCACAGTGTTCATGATGAACATAGGAATAAAGAAACTTATGATTAGAACCTGAATGAGCTTTCAAATACTCTTTATGTCTCTAATGAAGTTTATAATTACACTACTAATCATTTGTTAAGGAGCACTGGTGGCACAATGATTAAGTGCTACAATGCTAACCAAAAGTTCAGAAGTTCAAACCTACCAGTCACTACATGAGATAAAGATGTGTCAGTCGTCAATCTGATTCTGTAAAAATTATTGCCTTGAGAATTCTATGAGGCAGGTCTACTCTGTCCTATAGGATCACTAGGAGTTGGAATCAACTTGACAACAACAGTTTTTTGTTTTTTTTTTAACTTACTAAGTAAATATGATGTAGATCTATCAATACAAGAATAAGATTGAATTTGTTCTTTCAAACTTTATTATTTATTTTTTTCTATTATTATATTCCATGAACATTAATATTAAAGAAAAATGATATTTTCTTGATAGTGCCTTTATCCTTAGCAAGTTAAAAATAAAGCAGAAATAAATAAACTTCAGGAAAGTTTATTTTTTGAAATCTATTTTAGAAATTTCCCTTTTTAGCTACATGTCTACCCTGATAAAGCAACCTTCAATGGGATGAGAAATCAGAAGCATCTAGATGGCATTTTATCTCTGGTTTTTCTGAACCAAGTAGAATAAAGAGTTCTAAAGCTCATTGACCCAAATATGACACTGCTCAGAAAGATACACCATTCCATCCATTTAGATCCCCTTGAGGAGCCCTGGTGGTGTAGTGGATAAGACATTTGGCTGCTAACAAGAAGTTCAGCAGTTCAAATTCACTAGCTCTTCTGTGGAAAGAAGATGGAGTAATCTACTTGGAAGAAAGATGGGACAATCTACTTCCATAAAGATTTATAGTATCTGAAACCCAATGGGGGTTGCTATGAGTCGGAATTCATGCAATGACAGTGAGTTTATTTGTTCTTTTTCTTTTTATTTTTGAGTAGAATACAAATATTTAATCAACATTGAAAATGAAGGTAAAAAAATACTGCAACCACTCCCTTTTTCGTTGCTTTGGAGAAGGTGTTGATTTCTCTCTGTTACGCAGGAAGTGCTGAGTGCAAATAAGAGGATGAACCACCTCAAGATTACGTCAAAGAGACAAGTTTAACTAGTACTTTGATAGACATTTCATGAAGAAAAATGGAAAATTCTTCTTTGCACTTATTTTGTCTGATACTCTTCTCCATTATGCAAACGTATTTTCAAAATATGCTTTTCCAATTTTAAGAAAATGAAATTGCTGGATCTACAGGCTAGCTTAATATTGGGAAGTCTGAGTTCTATAAAGAATTATGAATTAAAAATTAACTCTCTTTCTTTCTTTCCATACACACACACACACACACACACACATAGATCCTTGTTGGCATATGTTATTAAAATTGCCCTTCAAATGTGAGTAAAATTAAACTTTTTATTTGTCAGTCTTTTGGAATTACTTCAGTCAAATGAATAATATCCCACACACAAAACAGAGACCGAGAAAAAGATAACAGAGCATATTACCAATTGTTCTTCTATTCTCTCTACCAGAGCTGTGAAATTCATACCGATGTGTTGAATTAAAGTCTGTCTTGTCTATCTTGCCTCAGATAACTGATGCTTGGAATTGAAATACCCAAGGCAGATGGAGTCCTAATTGGTTACAATATGCAAAATAGATACTGAAGCCTTATATGCTACATCCTTCATTTACATTAATTAGTATGTAAATTTTAATAGATAGTTTTAATGGTGACTTAGAAACAAGTCACATTAAAAGTTCAATAATCAAGTTCTATTTTATTCATCTGATGAAATCAAAATAATGTGTAAAAAATGTATTTATATCAAAGTTTTCTTTCTTTTCATAGAATGTGTGCCTTTTTGGTGCCTACAGTACTGACTGACTAACTTAAGGTGGAAAATTGTATCACTGGAGTAGACATTAAGAGTTAGAAAAATATGAAGTTTTAGAGAGTTTGTATTTTCCTTTCAGATTTTTTTCAGTGATTGAGATGTATTGCTACATGCATTTATAGCACCATTGTGTCTTTTGAAAAATGTATATCCTTTAAATAATCTTGAAAATCAAGTTATGGTTTATCAACTTATTTAGAAGAATGATGAACACACCTCAACCTTTCTTAGAATTCTCCAATGGCAATCAAGACCAAGATAGTAAACATGGTCTCTAGAAATCAGAATAGACTAAATTAAGATGAAATTCTGTGCATTTTAGGCAGTGATATGCATAAAGATTATTCAGAAAACAATAACATCTGGGTTTAAGATAGAAAGGATTATCTGATTTTGAGAATACAAAAGCTAGAACCCAATACAATCACCTCTATGAGGACCAAGAGAACCTATGATTACAGGTACTTTTTACTCTATAAGTACTGATGATGTTTGATTTCACTATTCCATCAGTCACAAAGTTCACCAGAAAGCAATGTCTATGACAGGGGGTCCAAATCACCTGTTGCCTTTGAGTTGATTCTGACTCACAGCAACTTTATAGGACAGAGTAGAATTATCTTGTAGGGTTTCCAAAGATGTAATCGTTACAGGAAAAAAAAAAAAAACTGATATGTTTTTCTCTCTCACAGAGTGGCTGGTGAATTTGAACCATTGACCTTTTGGTTAGCAGCTGAAGAGGATAAAAATCTGGCACAATAGTAGAAATGAAAAGTTTCTTTTGTCCTTTCAAATATGATTTGCAATGTAAAAGAAAATTTGTCACTAGTAGGCTAGTATTTTAATTTGTATGTTATTCACAGGTATTCAGGGAATGCAATAACAAGATAGAGAATTTATAGGAATTCATACAGATTACAAGCATCTAAAAGAAAAATAGCAGCCACTTGCTGTCGAGTTTATTCTGATTTCATGTGTGTTGGTGTAGAATTGTGTTCTATAGGGTTTCCAATCACTGATTTTTCAGAAGTAGATCACTGCTACTTTCTTCCAAGACACCTCTGGGTGGACTCAAACTACGAACTTTTCAGTTAGCAGCCAAGCAAGCAAGTTAACCATTTATGTGACCCACAAACTCCAAAGGATAATAACTTTAAGATGTCATTGGTTAAGCATTTACCATGTTTCAGGAGCTGTGCTACATGTTTTAAATACTAAAATAATTATGCAATTTAACTATCAAAATAAATTTTTGGATATCATTATTCTAAGTATATAGATTTATCATAATTGAAAATAAGATAAGTGATAAGAGCTGCACAAAGCCACAGGACCATAATGTGGTAGAGTTGAGGGTGTAGGTAGGACTGCCACTTAAGTAATCTGACTGCAAAATCTACATTCTTTACCAAAGTTCTGTGTGGCACTTCTAATATTTTGGTTCCGATATTTATTTGTGGTATGTGGGGAATGTTTTGTGCATTGTAGGATGTTCAGTAACATTCTGATAACATTAGCATCACTCCAGTTGCAACAGTTAAAAATATCTCCAGGGAAATCTCTCCTGGGTATGTGTCAATATCTGTGTGTGTGTGTGGCGGGGGTGGGGGGACATCACCTTCATGTGGGGACCATAGGTGTCAATGGTTACCTGCATAATACCACTAGTGGTTTCAGTGGTACTACTTGATTCAGATTACAGATATTACATGTTGAATTCTCATTGCAAAAAGGCCATGGGGACTGCATCTTCTGACCTCCTCTTATTTCATGAGGGGGAAACAGAGTCAACATCAACAGCTTAAGGCTTACTCCTATGAGGGCAGAGGTGTTGCCACCTTTCAGCTTTTTTCCCAATTCTGACATCAACTGTCTCTCCCACGGCACTCACTATTTCTCTGCTAGATTCAATAGTTTGTTGCAGTGGCCACACAGAGCTCATGGAAAATATTCATGATTATGGGGTTTATTAGGCAAATAACAGGTTCAGGAACATGCTCAAGATATAATTCTTTGATCAGGACAGTCTTCCCTCTGTTATACCTCTCCAGTCCTTGGCCTCTCAGCCTGACCCCTGCTCTGCTTGGGTAAGTGTTACAAAGCTCTTTTAGCTCTGCTAATAGGTATAGTCATGCACCTCACTCCACCAGCAAGGCTCCTGCCCAAAGGCAGTCAGTTTTCTCACTCCATGAGCTGGCAAGCCTGCAGCTCTATCTTGTGTCTCTTGGTTCCTCTGTTGTGGTCATCTCTGCTGTCTTTCTGCCAAGGAGGTCTAGCACAGGAATCTCAAGTCTAAGACCATTCTCCACTCCACCTCTAGGCTGGCTCTCCTCTCTTTATGACAGTGAAATGCCCTTTCTGCATCTAGGAGAGCTCATTTTAAGCTTAGCAGAATGACAAAGCTAACCAATACCTACATTAGAGTTTCATACACCTTATCTGCATGATGCTATCAAGTAATCCAAGAGCTCTGGTAGCCTGTTGCCTAAGGCATTTTACTGCTAACCAGAAGGCTGAAGGTTCAAACACACCAGCCATTTATTGGAAGGAAGACTGGGAAATCTACTTCCATAGTGATTTGTTTTGGAAACCCAAGGAGTGGTCATGATGAGTTGGATCCGACTCCAAAGCAATGAGTTTGACCAACTAATCCATGAGCTCTGGCAGTGTAGTGCCTAAGGCATTTGACCTCTAACCAGAAGGTTGGTGGTTCAAACCCATGAGCCACTCCGTGGAAGGAAGACAGGAAATCTATTACCGTAAAGCTTTACCTCCTCAGAAACCCAAAGGGGGTTGCTATAAGTTGGAATTGACTTGATGGTAGGGAGTTTGGTTTCATTTTAGTTTACCAAGTAATCTTGTGGGAGTCTCAGAATTAGGCTAGAAAAGCCATACTAAGTAATTCACTGTACCACACCTACCATGTATATTGACTCAAAAACCAAGACTACAGCTCATTAGCATAAGATATTTAATAATGGGCTCATAAATAATCTTTTCACTGTGGGGACAGTCTATCTTTTGTATCACACCAAGAAAAATAGGACTAAGAAAGATAGACATTTCCTACAGCTTTAAAAAACAAAAACAAAAACAAAAAAAACAATTTTGTGTTCTTTACCCAACACTGGCAACACAGATGGATCTTTCATAGGAAGACTAGATGAGGGAAGATTATTAAACGAGCACTAGCAATCCATTGCAGGTCAATTTCCTATCAGTTCAATCTAACAAACTCTAACAGCTATTTTCTGTGTGTGATTCCCAAAGGTCCTCAGTGGTTTCTTGTGTATTTAATATTTATCATGTATTTACATCTATAGTATTGTGGCTGGCAAGGACCACTTTATATGAATGTGAATGCAAACTACATAAAGCTTCACTGGCACTTCAAAAAAGTAATACCAGCATGAATAGTCTTTTTTTTTTTTTTAATGCAATTTTTTTCAATGTATTTTGTGGGATTGAGTGGAAGAAAGTGGGTTAAATGATGTTTTAAATAAGCAACGAGCATTAGAATAATTTATATTACAAAAGTGATCTTTGGTCATGGGAATTTTCTGTAAATTTTCCAAATTCTTCAAAAAGTTTTAGTATTTCAGTCTGTCTTTAAAACTGACAAAAATAGGAATTTTCCTTTTTTTAAAGTAATATTTTTTAAAAAATAACACTTGTCCATATTTTTGCTGTCATTATTAGCTGCTGTTGATTTGATTCCAACTCATGGTGACCTTGTGTTAGGGACTATGAAACCAGCAGTTCAACAGATGTTCAGTGAACTCACAGGATTTTCAAGGAACTTAACTGAATATTATGGAGCATTACTAAGAAAAATATTGCATAATATCTATGTGCAAATATTTTACTCTAAAATAGAAGTATAAGACAAATACAAAAATAACTATGATACAAGGTTTTGTAAGACATCTGCCCTAAGATATGTGAAAGCAAAAAGCATCTCAAGAGATTGCACTGAACTGTAGATCAGAAAAGGTTTATGGTTGAAGACTTGGTGGGATTGAAATAAATGATGATGAGGTAGTAAGAAAATGCTAGCTAAGTGAACAAATAAAAATAAAATAAGGTTACAAAGTTCACATTGTGTTTAAAGACTAGTGAGTAGAATGTGTTGCCTAGTGATTAAAGTATACATTAAAAAAATATGTTGTTGTTGTTAGGCACCATTGAGTCATCTCCAGCTCATAGTGACAACATGTATAGCAGAATGAAGCACTGTCCTGTCCTGTGCCAGACACACGATCTTTGCTATACCTGAGTCCATCATTGCAGCCACTGGGTCAATCTAACTCTTTGAGAGCCTTCCCCTTTTTCATTGACCCTTCACTTTGCCAAGCATAATAGCCTTCTCCAGGAAATGGTCCCTTCTTACAACATGACCAAAGCAGGTGAGAGGAAGTTTGGCCATTCTTGCTTCCAAGGAGCATTCCAGATGTACTTCTTCCAAGATGGATTTGTTAGTTCCTTTAGCAGTTCATGGTACTTTCAGCATTCTTCACTAACACCACAATTCAAAAGCATAGACTCTTCTTCAGTCTTCCTTATTGATTGTCCTGCTTTCAAATGCACATGAGGTGATTGAAAATACCATGCCTTAGTCTTCAAGGAGCTATCTTTGCTCTTCAGCATTGAAAGAGGAGGTTCTTTGCAGCAGATTTGCCCAATGCTAAATGACATCTGATATCTTGACTGCTGCTTCCATTGGTGCTGATTGTAGAATCAAGTAATATGAAGTCTTTGACAACTTCAAACTTTTCTCCATTTATCATGATGCTGCCTATAGCTCCAGTTGTGAGGATTTTTGTTTTCTTTATATTGAGGTGCAATCCATACTGCAGACTGTAGTCTTCAATCTTCATCAGTAAGTGTTTGAAGTCACCCTCATTTTCAGTTAGCAAAGTTGTGTCATCTGCATAATGCAGCTTGTTAGTGAGTCTTCTTCCAATCCTGATGCCATGTTCTTCTTCATATAGTCCAGCATCTCAGATTATTTGCTCAGCATACAGATTGAATAAGTAAGTATGGTGAAAGGATACAACCCTGACACACTCCCTTGTTGATTTTAAAGCATACAGTGTCCCCTTTTTTCTGTTCGAATGACAGCCCCTGATCTATGTACAAGTTCCTCACAAGCACAACTAAGCATTCTGGAATCCCCATTCTTCCCAATGTTATCCACAATTTGTTATGATCCACACAATTGAACGCTTCTGCGTAGTCAATAAAACACAAGTAAACATTTTTCTGGTATTCTATTCTTTCAGCCAAAATCCATCTGACATCAACAATGATATCTCTTGTTCCACATCCTCTTCTGAATCCAACTAGCATTTCTGGAAGTTCTCTGTCAATATACTGCTGTAACCATTCCCTGGAGAAGGATGTCATGCTTGGTAGGGTGGAGGGTCGACGAAAGAGGGGGAGGCCTTCAACGAGATGGATTGATACAGTGGCTGCGATGATGGGCTCGAGTATAGCAGGGATTGTGGGGCTGGTGCGGGATCGGGCAGTGTTTCGTTCTGCTGTGCATGGGGTCGCTATGAGTCGGAAACGACTCGACGGCACTTAACAACAACAACAACAACCATTTTTGAATTATCTTCAATAAGATTTTACTTGCGTGCAATATTAATGATATTGTTCGATAATTTCCACATCTATGGGATCACCTTTCTTTGGAATGGGTACAAATTTGGATTTTTTCTGTCAGTTAGCCAGGTAATTGTCTTCCAAATCTTTTGGCATAGCCATGTGAGTGCCTGTAGTGCAGCATCCATTTGTTGAAACATCTCAATGAGTATCCTGTCAATTCCTGGAGCCTTGTTATTCACCACTTCCCTCAGGGCAGCTTCCACTTCTTCCTTCAATACCATTGGTTCTTGATCATATGTCACCTCCTGAAATGGATGAACATCAATCATTTATTTTCCGTACAATGACTCTGTGTATTCTTTCCATCTTCTTTTGATGTTTTCTGCATCATTCAATATATTGCCCATAGAATCTTTCAATATTGCAACTCAAGGCTTAAATTTCTGTTTCAGTTATTTCAGCTTGAGAAATGCTGAATGTGTTCTTCACTTTTGGCTTTCCAAGTCCATGTGTTTGCACATTTCATTATAATAATTGACTTTGTCATCGTGAGCTGCTCTTTGAAATCTCTTGTTCAGCTCTTTTATCTTGTCATCTCTTCTATTTGCTTTAGCTACTCTCTGTTCAAGGGCAAGTTTCAGAGTCTCTTTGACTAGGAATATACTTTTGGCACATTCTTCCTTTCTTGTCTTTTTAAGGACCTCTTGCTTTCCTCATGGGTGATATTCTTGATGTTATCCCACAATTTGTCTGGTTTCGGTCATTAGTGTTCAATACATCAAATCTATTCTTTAAATAGTTTATAAATTCAGGAGGGATATAATCAAGGTCATATTTTGGCTTTCATGGACTTGTTTTAATTGTCTTCAACGTCAACTTGAACTAGCATATGAGCAATTGATGCTCTGTTCCACAATAAGCTCCTGGCCTTGTTTTGGCTGAACATTTTGAGCTTCTCTGTTGCCTCTTGTCACAGATGTAGTCAATCTGATTTTTGTGGACTCCATCTAGTGAAACCCACGTATATAGCCACCGTTTGTGTTGTTGAAAAAGTGTATTTGCAATGAATAAGTCATCAGTCTTGCAAAATTCTATCATGTGATCTCCAACATTATTTCTATCTCCAAGGCCAAATTTTCCAACTACTGGTGATTCTTCTTCATCCAACATCTGCATTCCAGTCACCAGTGATACTCAGCACATCTTGATTGCATGTTTGGACAATTACACACTGCAGAAGTTGATAACAATCTTCAATTTCCTCATCTTTGGCTTTGATGATTGGGGAGTAAATTTGAATAATGGTAGTATTAACTGGCTTTTCTTGTAGGTATATGGATATTATTCCATCACTGACAGCATTGTACTTCAGGATAGATCTTGGGAGATTCTTTGGGACAATGAATGCGACGCCGTTCCTCTTCAATTTGTCATTTCTGGCATAGTAAATCATATCTGATTCAAAATGGCCAAAACCTGTCCTTTTCAGTTCACTAATGCCTAGGATATCAATCTTTATGCATTCCATTTCATTTTTGACAATTTTCGATTTTCCTAGATTCATACTTTGTATATAATCCATTTCTCATTATCAATGGATGTTTGTATCTGTTTCTTCTCATACTGAGTTATGCTACTTCAGCAAATGGAGACCACAAAAGCTCTACTTTATCCATATTCAGGTAGGTTCTACTCTGATGAGGCATATTTTTTTCCAGTTGTACTTTGAGTGCCTTCTGACCTGAGTGGCTCATCTTCTGGCACTATCTAGCACTATATAGGACAATTTTTCAGGTCTATTCATAAAATTTTCCAGTGCGATATCAGACAGTGTTTCACTGCTATTCATAAGTTTTTCACTGGCCAATTCTTTGAGAAGTAAATGGTCTCTTCCTTTTTCCAAGTCTGTCTCAGTGTGGAAGCTCCACCAAAACTGGTCCAACATGGGCTCCCCTACTGGCACAGTGTCCAGTATCACAGTGACATGTAAGCCACGACAGTACAACAACTCAACAGACAAATACGTCTCCCTTAGCTGTTCCAACTGCTCTGCTCACTTCCTGTGCTTCCCCCTACTTGTTCCTGCCAGCCTTCTCTGCCACTTCTCTCTGCTGTCTAGGGGCAGTCCCCTACCTGCCTTACGTGTTTCAGCCACTATACTTTGAGAAAATCAAGTATCAAAAATAATAATTGTGATGATAATTATAATATTAGTAATATTCACAATACAAAACATTTTTTGAGCTTTTTCATGTGTCAAGACTTGAATACAGGAATTACATGAATTATTTCACTGAAATCTGACAGCAAGTCTATGATGGAGCCTTTATTACAATCCTCACTGTATAGAAGAAACACAGGGAAGTTAAATCAATTATTAATCTTATAGAAGTGTAAGAAAGTGAGAGTTAGAGACTAGGTAATCAGAAATGAAAACCTGTCCTGCTGATCTCTCAGCTACAGGAGACAACTCTAACAAGAGACAGGAAACCCAGAGTTAGCCCACAAGAGAGCTGCTAGAAGAGTGAAGATATTTGCCATAGATCATTGGCAAAGTAATTAAAGGAGACTGGGTAGTTTGATCTAGGAAAGGATTTTTTTTTTTTTTATATTGGGGCAGGGTGCATGTCTCCTAGTAATTTTCCTTATTTGTTCTGTCTTATCGTTAGAGAACAGACAACTGGGAAAAACTAGAGAGACAAGTTTAAGTAGAAATTTCAGTTTCAGTAGAATTTCCAAACAGCTAGAAGTATTTAGACATGGAATAGGACATATTCTGATGCACTTAGGTCCTATGGTTAAATATTAAATTTGAACACCTTGCAGGGATAGTGTACAGAAAGGATAAGCCTACATTAGAGTTTCAAGTAAATGAACTTTATATTTTATTTAAATACTAACTCATCATAAAGAACTCTGGTGGCACAGTGGCTGCAGTACTTGACTGCTAAGCAGAATGTTGGCAGTACAAACCTACCAGCTATTCCATGGAAGGAAGATGGGGCAATCTACTTCTGTAAAGATTTACTGCCTCAGAAA
>NW_006921695.1:4209487-4224263 GCF_000298275.1 Orycteropus afer afer | reverse complement strand
ATCCGTAGTGATACTGCCTTGGAAACCCAAGGAGGGGTCGCTATGAGTCAGGTCTGACTCCACGGCACATAATAACAACAACAACAACAACGATAGGGCAATCTACATCCGTAGTGATACTGCCTCAGAAACCTAAGGAGGGGTCTTTATGAGTCTAATCTAACTCGATGGCAGTGAGTTTCTTTCTTCTTCTTCTTTTTTTTTTTTTTTCTGTAACTCACCACAATTATTTAACTATCAATTAGAGAAAGATACCACCCAATATTAGAGAGAAATGTGCATACTTACTGTCAATATAAACCACACTTGTGTCATAAAGCTATTTTCAGGGATATATGTATGTGTGTGTATGTGTATAAAATAACCTGTACAAAGCAGTTAGCACATTGCCTCACATTGAGTAACTGTTCATAAAGATTAGTTATTATGATATTTTTTATTAACTGCTCTTATGCAATTTTATATAAGCTGATCTGTACGGAGGTAAAGCATCAAGATATCTTCTAGTTCTAAAAAGTGATGCTGTCGCCTTAAAAATGCTGACACTTAGGTCATTCAATGTCATTCATACGAAGGCAGTGTTGACATACAATCTCAAATAGGATTTTCTTAAAAATATGAATTAATGATGTACATATTTTAAAATGTATAAAGTTGTAAATTAAACAATAACATATATTTACAGAACAATGAAGATCATGCCAATACTTAATGCTATCCAGATAAGACCATGAAAAGAATTTCTTCGTCTCCTCCTTTGATTTAACATTGTCACATTAAATTTTATATAATTTCTCCACAATACAAGCCAAAGCATACACGTCAAGAAGGATTAGACTGTCTAGTCGATAACGATATTTTGTGGTGAGAGATTGGTTTCAAGAACAATGTGTGCATTATTCCCAGCCATAAACACATCAGTCTGTGTGCCACAATGGAGTGACTAGTTTTCCAGGAGTTTTTGATCATGCCATTAGGTAACTGATTCACTGGCTGTCTGACACTGAAATTGGGATGACTTCCTTACTACCATGAGATCACTGTATATGTACATTCCTGTCAACCACAATCTAGAACAAACACAGTAGCCAGAAGTCATTACCACAGGTTGTTCGAATACACACAAACTATGGTGCATAGGAAATCACAGGAATAGTTAAGAATTAAAAGTGTCATAGAGTTCTGATCCTTAAAGTTCAGCTATGCACAATAATATAAGAGTAGGAAATAAGTAGTAACAGCAAATATTTATTGGACACTCGCCATATATCAGGTAAAGGACTAAATGCTTCACAAATTTATTTCATGTATCCCTGAAAGTACCCCTATGAAGTAAATGCTGTTTTATATTCAGAGTAATTTTGTCATTTTATGTCTAGTTATTGGGGAGTAAAATTCTCTTAGTTGAGAGCTATACAATTAAGAAAAACTAGAATTTAAACAAAATATGACTGTTTCCTCTTGAAACCCTAATTTGAGTATTGAAACTTCCGTAAACCATCTTTAATAAGTGTTCAAATTTAATGTTCAAGCATGGGAAACTCATTGCCTCTGAAGGCACATGGTACAAGGTCTGGTTGGTGTTAATTTTTTAATTAAGGACCTGGGAGATAGGGGAAGTAGTATTTAGCCAAAAAAAAGATTAGAGAAACATATAAGCTATGTTTTTTTTTTTTTAATTATGTTTTTATTTTTTTAATATTTGAAGAATAATCACACAAAGAAGGAACTAGAGTTTCTTTGTTTAGCTCCAGAGGAATGAATTAGGACTAATAGGCAGATATAGTTGTATAAAGTGAGGGCATGGTGGATTCTTTGATATAAGAAAATACAATAGCTCTTAAATTCTATTTACTCTAGACATGGGGGGAGGGGTGGAGAAAGTCAGGTAGGAAGGAAGGAAGGAAAAAGGAAAATGGAAACAAATGTGAACAGGGACATGGACATGGGAGTGGAGCTTGTCAGTGTATAGCCTTGTAGGGTGGTACATTCTGAAATGATCCCATTCATCCAGACATCAGGAGCCCATTTCACTGACTATTATGTCAGGAGGAGATTCTTGGTGAGCTAACACCAAGGAATTTAGAGCACCTACTGGAAACTGAATATATTAATCTGTGTTTGCTTTAATGCTGCTAAAAGTATGTGAGATTTTTTGTAGTCAAATAACCTGTTTTTGTTTGATTTTATTTTTCTCCTAAATCCATAGGTAATTTAAACTAAAAAAAAAAAAAAATGCTAACAATGCTATTGTTGTTAAGTGACATCAAGTCACGTCTAACTCAATAGAGACCTTATGATTAACACAACGAAACACTGACTGATTTTGTACTATTTTCACAGTCGTTACTATGTTTGAGTCTATTGTTGCAACAATTATGTCAATCAATCTCAGTGTAGGTCTTCCACTTTTGTACTGATCTTTTACTTTACCAACCATGATGTCCTACTCCAGTAAGCAGTAATATTGAGAACAATTTTATTTCATTGCTTCTGGTGAAATATTTGTTAGACTTAAGTAAATTTTCTGGGCGCTCTGATGGCATAGTGCCTAAGGTATTTGACTGTTAACCAGGAGGGTGGCAGTTCAAACACTCCAGCCACTCCTCAGAAGAAAGACTGGGAAACCTACCTCTGTAGAGATAGCGCCTCAGAAACCCAACAGCTTTCTGTTATTCTTTGCTTTCAGCTAAGATCAATTTGCCATCAGCAAGGAAATCCCTCATTCCACATCCTCTTCTGGATAACTTTATGAGTATCCCTGAAACATTGTCTGATAGAGTGCCAGAAGATGAGTCCCTCTGGTTGGTCATTTATATTCCATTATATGATTAATAGGCTGCACATTTCATTAGTATTGGTATTCCTCACTATAATGGAATGTAATGCTAATATACTGAGTTATGAAAAAAAAAGTCAGAGGACTAAGTTAGTGAATACTTTTTTCTAGAATAATCAATATGTAATGTAGCAAAAAGGAAACATAGCTTTCAGTCATAAGCCTGGAATTTTGTGTTCCAAAGAGAGGAAAATGATGTAACTTTGGTTAATAAATTGTCTAAACCTGCATTTCCTTATTTTCAAACATTTAGATAAGAAATGTGCCTCACAAGAGTGCAATAAGTATTAGTGAGATATTTTAAACTTATTGAGACTTACAGAAGAGACTTCAATTAATTTTACTTCCTTTTCCCTTAAAGGGTATAGATCTACATTTCATATATATGCAATAGCTATTTGTGCTGCTCAGATTTTTGACTCAGTTATTTCTTTGTGTTTGCTATACTCCCTATAATGATTTTTGGGTGGTACAAATGGTTAAGTGTACTACTAACTGAAAGATTGGAGGTTCATATCTACCCAGTGATGCCTTAGAAGAAAGTTCCGGCAGTCTGTTTCTAAAAGGTCATAGCCTTGAAAATCCAATAGAAGACATTATGGTCTACAATACATGGGGCTGCCATGAGTTGGAATTGAGTATATAGGGAATTGATGTATTAGTTTTTTAAAATGTGATTGATGATCAAAGTATAAAAGCTGAGAGTTGAAGATTCTAAGAATTTGTTGTTGTTGTTGTTGTTTGGTGCCATTGAGTCATCTCTGACTTGTAGTGACCCTATGTACAACAGAATAAAACACAGACCAGTCCTGTGCCAGCCTCACAATGCCTGTTATATCTGAGCCCATCATTGCAGCCACTGTGTCAATCCATCTTGTTGAGGGCTTTCCCTGTTTTCATTGGCCGTCCACTTTACCAAGCATGATATACTCCTCCAAGGAATGATTACTTCTGACAACATGACCAAAAGAGGTGAGATGAAGTCTGGCCATTCTCACTTCCAAGGAGCATTCAGCTCCACTTCTTTCAGGATAGATTTGTTACTTCTTCTAGCAGGCCATGGTATTCTCAGTATTGTTCAGGAACACAACTCAAAAGCATCAACTCTTCTTTAGTCTTCCTTATCCATTGTCCAGCTCTCACATACATTACAGACAGTCAAAAATACCACAGCTTGGGTTAGACACACATTAGTCTTCAAGGATACATCTTTACTCTTCAGCACTTGGAAGAGGTCTTTTACAGCCGATTTTCCCAATGCAATACTTCATCTGATGTCTTGACTGCTGCTTCCATTGGTGTTGATTGTAGAACCAACCCATATGACATTCTTGACAACTTCAGTCTTTTCTCCATTTATCGTGATGCTGCTTATTGGTCTAGGTGTGAGAATTTTTGTTTTCTTTATATTGAGGTGTAATTCATACTGCAGACTATAGTCATCAATCTTCATCAGTAAGTCCTTCAATCATCCTCACTTTCAGCAAGGAAAGTTGTGCTGTATGCATATCACAGGTTGTTAATGATTCTTCCTCCAATCCTGATGCCACATTGTTTTTCATATAGTCCAGCTTCTCAGTTTATTTGCTCAGCACACAAATGGAAAAAGAATGGTGAAGTGATACAACCCTGAGGCACTTCCTTCTTGATTTTAAACCATGCAATAGCCTTTTGTTCTGTTTGAACAACAGCCTCCTGGTCTAGGTACAGGTTCCTTATGAGTACAATTAAGTGCTTTGGAATTCCCATTGTTCTCAATATTCTGTTGTTGTTATTATGTGCCATTGAGTCAGCCCGGAGTCATAGCAACGTATCCGTGGGTTTCTGAGGCAGTATCACTACAGAAGTAGATTTCCCAAACTTTCTTCTGAGTAGTGGCTGGTGGGTTTGAACTGCTTGTCTTCTGGTTAGGCACTATGCCCCCAGAGCTCCTTTTCTAATAGATATTATCAAAGGTCAGATCAGTGAAATGGACTGTAACCCATCAGGAAAAAAGACTGGATCTGCCACTTTAAAGTGAGCCTTTGCAGGGAACATAAGTCAAGTTTCAGAACAAATGCCAGATGATTGTTCTGGTGTCAGGTAAGAATCTTCAAATGATGGAAAAAATAAAAACCCATTGTCTTGAAAAAACAACTTTTTAAAAGCTCCACCAGTAAAGCCTAAATATTTCATTAAATTCTACTAACTTTAGGATGAAATACTGCTAGGCATTTAACCTCAGGCACATATAACTTTATAGGGAAAATAGAGAGTGCCAGCAATATCTTTGCAAACTCATGCATATTTCTATCTAAATGGAAGCTTTAAAGTTCACATTGAAGGGAAATAATTTATTCAAACCTGAGGTCACCCACGGGACACAATTTCCTCTTATTGAAGAGGTTCTGCATACAAATAAGAAAGATGTGAACCAAATAATACAGGAACACCTTTTTTGTCTTTAATTTCAAATGTGTTGGTAGTGAGGAATTAAACTTCAGGAAATAATTTTCCTGAAAAATTTAAGCCAATTTTGGACTTTTCTTTTTGGCAGGGAACTTCATAATTTTAAGATTTTAGTCCCTAAAATTGTGAGTACTTTTCCTCATAGCAGTCCCACGAATAAGTGCAAAGGGATTTTGCTAAAAGTCAAATTTTGTATTTGCATCTTGGAAAGCCAAGATAATAAGAAGTTATGGTTATGCAATATTTCCCAGATTGGATAGATTTTAAAATAAGAACATCACCTAAAGGTCTGGATTTTATCTTGCATTTCTTGGTTTGGTTGGGTTTGTTGTTTCATAAAATAGTGGAAAGTCTGTATCTGATGAAAAGATTTTTGTTTTTAAATAACAATGATCATTTAGCTTTGGAAATAAAGATCTGTGCTGCTTTTTAATGGCATGTAATGTTCATGTAGATCAAATATAGTGAAGCTCGAATTCCAATTCCAGGTGGGAAAGGTGTGTTAATGCAGTCAACAGCTGAGATTTCCCAAAGTTTATTTGATGTTATTATACTACTGCACTGATCCTCGCTGATGAGGTGAGTTATGAGTTACTCCATGTATCATTGGCATCCAAGTGGTCTCCTGCCATTAATCATTTAGACTAACATTGTTCAATAGAACATTCTGTGATGATGAAAGTCCTCTATATCTGCACTACCAAATCTGCTAGGCACTAGCCACATGTGCCTATTTAGCACTGGGAATAAGTTTCATTTTACTGAAGAGCTGATTTTGTTTTTAAATTTGCTTAATTCCAATATACATAGCCATATGTTGCTAGTGGTTACCATATTGTACAATCCACATTGGGCTACTACTCTTTGTGGATAGAAACATAGATACCAGAACTTGAGGAATTTTCCCCTTGCAAAAGCCTTAGCATGATGAAACCAAGAGAATTCCTTGGCCATTGGAACCACGAGTAACCGCTTACTTCATCCTCACACATGAAAGATTATAACTTAAAGATAAAAAAAGCCTGACATTAGGGACTCAAAAAGATTGAAGGGGCACTGGAATTCAGAAGTATTTTTTTTTTTTTTCCTAGTAAAACAATTCCAATTACTATGCCAAGAAATTTGTAGCTACCTGCCCAACTGACTGGGGAAAACTCATGTTTGTACCTGAAAATATTCTTAAAATATTTCAAATGGAGATAACTATTAAAACAAACACCACCACCAACAAAATACCTTCCAAGTGTTCCAAGTGCCAAGCATAAATTTCATAAATACAATTTGGTGGCTATCAATTTATTATTTGAATACTTAAATAAGTTCTATTTAATATATGTGATTTTTTTTTGTAGTTACTGAGTCAACTCTAATTCATGAGGACTTTACATAAAATAACCTGAAAAGTTATCCAGTGCTCTGCCATCTCCCAGATCTCATCTTCCAGTACTATATAAGAAATGATACATAATGTTTTCAATGGCTGATTTTCAGAAAAATATTGCCAGACCTTTCTTCCTAACTTACCTTAGCGTTGAAGCTCTGTTGAAACCTGTCTACCATGAGTGATCCTGCTGATATTTGAAACACCAGTGGCACAGCTTTCAGTATCATATACAGCTTCCATAACATACAAGTCACCAAAGTACAACAAACTGATGGATAAATGTTGATAATGATTAGGGTGCTTGTAATATGCAAGACTTTATAGTAGTCAGATACAAAGGTGAATAACACTCATCATGTTCTCAAGAGATGTATGATCTATGCTGTACAATGGTCAGAATGATGGTTTGAATAAGACAATTGCTGAAACCTGGTTATGAATAGCCTGCTTTTGAATTTGAAGGAACAATTTTAAAAAAATGTTTGGGATTAGTAGATAAGTATAGATTTTTTATTTCCCTGAGCCAAGAGTGAACAGCAGTGTTTTAGTAAGCGTAACACACATAATAAATTGTATCTGCCTTTATTATGGAGTACCAAAATCATTCTTTATGTATGAATTTAAAAAGAAATTATGTATGAATACTTCAAAGAAATTGTATCTATGAATCCAAGTGCTAAAATTGCTCCAGTCTTTGGAGCAGAACTTTCTTGGCACTTACGAGTACAGGCACGGCAGAATTCTATCACTAATCAAGCCTACTCAAGTAGGCATTGTCAAAACAACACATATGGAAAAGTCTATACAACTGACCATGACAAGAATAAACTCAAAATGCGAAGTGAATCCCTGTATCATAAAAAATAATTAGTAAATCTACTTAGCAAACTAGATAGGGTTTAAAGTTAAGGTGTAGGATCTCAACATTATTAGCCGTGTCATAAATATTATTTGTTGAGTTCCCTGAGACAGAATCTACTGGACAGCACAGAAGAAAAACAATCTACTGTCTAGTGTTGAACAAAACTCTATTCATGGTCTCAGTTATCACAACTCTACAAGGCCAACCTCCACTGTAATAATGTACATTTAAGCTTGCCTTAATTTTCAGGTATTCTCTGCTTTCATCAAAGATCCATCTGACATCAGCAATGATACCTCTTATTCCATGTGCTCTTCTGAATCCTGCTTGAATTTCTGGCAGTTTCCTTTGATGTACTACTATAAACATTTTTGAATTATCTTCAACAAAATTTTACTTGCATGTGATATTAATGACATCATTCAATAATTTCTACATTTCATTGAATCATCTTTCTTTGGAATGGGCAAAAACATCATGGATCACTTCTAGTCATTTGACTAGATTTCTAAGTCAGTCTTCCAAATTTCTTGGCATACATGAGTGACTGTTTTCAAAAAACATGTATTTGTTGAAATATCTCAATTGGTATTCCATCAATTCCTGGACCTTTGTTTTTAGCCATTGACTTCACTGCAGCTTGGACTTCTTTCTTCAGTATCATCAGTTCTTGATTGGATGCCATCTCCTGAAATGGCTGAACATCAACCAATTATTTTTGGTACAGTGGCACTGTTCCTTCCATCTTCTTTTGATGGTTCCTGCATTGTTCAACATTTTGCTCATGTGATCCTTTAATATTGCAACACAAAGATTGACCTTTTCTTCAATGTTTTCAGCTTCATAAATACTGAGAATGTTCTTACTTTTGGTTTTCTAACTTAGGGTCTTTTAACATTGCATTTATACCCTATTTTTCCTTCTGGGGCTGCCTTGTAAATCGTCTATTCAGTTCTTTTACTTTGTAATTTCTTCCATTTGCTTTAGCTACTCTGTGTTCAGGAGAAAGTTTCAGAATCTTTCTGGCATCCATTTTGTCTTTTTTTCCTTTCCTTCCAGAAAGATGCTTACCTGTGTTTTAATGACTGTACAAAGGCATTCAAATTATGGATAACACTGAGAAGAATGGGAATTCCAGAACACTTGCTTGTGCATATGCTGAAATTGTAAACAGACAATCATTTTTTAACAGAACAAAGAATACTGGTAGTTTAAATTCATGAATGTGTGTGTCTTGTATCCTTTCACCATACTTATTCAATCTGATGCTGAGAAGACAATCCAAGAAAGTGGACTCTATGAAGAAGAACATGGCATCATGATTGCAGGAAGACTCATTAATAACCTGTAATATGCAGATGTAACAAACTTGCTTACTGCAAAAACGGCAAAGAGGCCACATGTTCTGACCTCCTCTAATCCCACAAGAGGAAGACAGAATTACTATCAATAGCCCAAGGCCTATTCCTGAGAGGCCAGACATGCTGCCTCCCTCCAGTCTTTTCTCCAACCGTTCCTCCCAAAGCACTCACCACCTCTCTCCTGGGTTCGATAATTCCCTGCAGTGGCCACACAGAACTCACGGATTACGGGGTTTATTAGGGAAGCACCAGGCTACAACTCAAGTTCAGGAAGAACACTCAGTCTCTCTCCCAGCCCACCATCCCTCAGCCAACAGTCTCTCACAGTCTCTCCCCCAGCAGTGTGTGTCCCTCGGTGTCTCACTCAGCAATGCGCGTCTCTTGCGTCTCTTTCCCAGCAGCGTGTGTCTCTTTCAGGAGCGCGTGTCTCTTTCAGCAGCATGTCTTCCTCAACCAGCAGTCAGAGAGAGTGTTCTGCCTCTAGGAGACCTCCTTTTGAGCCCGGCAGAGTGGCCAAACTAGCCAATCATAGCATCAGAACTCTAAGAACATGAGAGAGAGTGGGAACCTCCCAGAACATTGTATTGTGCCACGCCCAACAGAAATAACCCAGGTGGATAGCTTCAGCAATCAGGAGCTCCTCAGTTGCTCATAGAAAATCCCACCTTGGAGTTTACAAAGACTTATGGGTAGAAAAGCCACACTAAGCAATTTACTACACTGCACTTGCGAAAAGTGAAGATCTGACGTACTTACACAGCCTTCAGTATGAATCACAACGCAACAACAACAACAACAAATCCTCACAACTGGACCAGTAAGCAACATCAAGATAAACAGAGAAAATGTTGAAGATATCAAGAACTTCATTTTACTTGACACAATCTATGCCCATGGAAACAGCAATCAAGAAATCAAACAACATATTTCATTGGGCACATCTGTTGCAAAAGATCTGTTAAAAGTGTTACAAAAAAATGTAAAAAAATCACTTTGAGCTCTGAGCCATGGTATTTTTAATTACCTCCTATGCATGGATAATAAATAAAGAAGACCCAAAAAGAATTAATGCATTCAAATTATGATAATGGTGAAAAATATTGAATATCTCATGGATTTTCAGAAGAACAAACAAATCTGTCTTGGAAGAAGTACAGCCCGAATCTTCCTTAAAAATGAGGATGAGGAGGCTTCATCTTTTATTCTTTGGACATGTCATTGGGAGGAGACAGTCCTGGAGAAGGACATCATTCTTGGTAAAGTAGAAAATCTGCCAAAAAGAGGGACATCTTCAATTAGGGGATTGATATAGTGGCTACAACAATGGGCTCAAACATAACAACAATTGTGAGGATGACACAAGATCTGACAGTGTTTTAATTAGTTGTATGTAGAGTCATTATGAATCAGTAGCAACTCAGTGGAACCTAAAAACAACAATTTGCAGATAGGGTGACTGGGTGGCTGTTATGGATTGAATTGTGGTCTCCCAAAACATAAACTGTAAATCCTAAACTCTATGCCTGTGGTAATAATCACATTTGGGAATGGGTTGTCTTTGTTATGTTAATGACACCGGATTAGTGTAGGAGTGAGTTGAGTCAATATCTTTTGAGATTTATAAGAGGTTACACAAATAAGCAAGTGAAAAGAGATGCCACACTACATGAAGAACACTGAGCAGCTAAAGAACAGAAGCTGAAGAGACAAGGACGTTCCTCCAGAGTTGACAGAGGAAAAATGCCTCCCCCTGGAGCTTGTTGTCATTGTTGTTGTTTGCCCTCGAGTCGGCCCTGACTCATAGCGACCCCTCCTTGGGTTTCTGAGGTGGTATCACTACGAAGTAAGATTGCCCAACCTTCCTTCCGAGGAGTGGCTGGTGGGTTTGAACCTCTAGCCTTCTGGTTAGCAGTCAAGTGCCTTAGGCACTATGCTACCAGAGCTCCTAAAGCAGACACCATGAATTCAAACTTCTAGCTTCCTAAAATGTGAGAAAATTAATTTATGTTTGTTAAAGTATCCCACTTGTGGTATTTCTATTACAGAAGCACTAGATAACTAAGACAGTGATACAAATGTTTTGCTTTTGACTATTAACCTAAAAGTTGGTGGATTGAACCCACCTGGTGCCACTGTGTAATGAAGGCCTGGTGGTCTGCTTCCATAAAGATCACAGCTGTGGAGCTGTATCAACTACTAACAACTGGGGTTGTTGGAGTCAGATTTGACTCAGTGGCAACGGGTTTGGTTTGAATTCATTTAATTGGTGGGTGTTTGCATATGAATGAAAGTTTTATTTAAAAAAAATCAATGCTTATATCCTTGACCAAAATATTTTATTGTTTCTCATAAAGAGAAGGTGTTAAATGAAACAACATGAAATTACCAAAATTCAACTGATATTGATCGAAAAAAAAATGACAATTTTATATGGTTAAAATTGGTAAAAGAAGTCACAATCAGAGTACTAAGTGATGTGCTAAAAGTTTATCTGTACTTAAAGATAATTTACCATGGATATCTCAGTGTCTCAGAGCTATCTAGTCAATTTTACTTCCAGCATGGAATTTTCTTAAGTGATAAAAATCTTAGGCTAGCTCAGGCAGGTTATCACCTGGAGATGAGAGAAAAAATTTGGTCAGGAATATTTTGCAAATTGGAAGGGTGTGGTCTCCTGGTTGAAATTGCAGTTCTGCTATTATCCTGATATCAAGGATTTATTCCATTTGATTTATTTTCAAATTACTTATTTTACCTTAAAGTGAATATGTCTGAATTTACTCTCCACTGCATTTTCAATTTAAACTTTCAGTGTCTACATGCAGAATTAAAATATTTGCTACCAAAATGTATTTTGATCATCAACACGTAAGCAAGAGAATTCCAGGCGAGAAATAGTGATGATCTCCTTTGACATCTTAAGTAGACTATTGGTTTTGATAAAGCAACTAGTGAAATTAAAAACAAAAACACAAACTCACTGCCACAGAGTCATTTCCTACTCATACTCACTGCTGTCAAGCTGAGATCCTACTCATAGCAGCCCCTAGATTGCCTAACCCCCATTTGGGTTTGAGAGGCTACAAATCTTTATGGAAGTAGATCACCCCACCTTGCTTCTGCAGCATGTCTGGTGGGTTTGAACCTTTAACCTTCCTGTTAGCAGTCAAGTGTGTTGTCACTATGTCCCCAGAGCTCCTTACTAATTAAATTAAACAAGATTGAAACCTTTATTTACCAAGAGGATAAGAGGACCAGAAGTGATGGTATGTATATTGGTCACCCTATCTATGCAAAGCTGTGGTGAAATGAAGATTGTAGACCCAGACTCTACTGCTCTGTGATGTATGGTAAGTCACTCAATTTCCCTGAATCTGAATCTTCTCAAAGCCGAAAAAAGTGCTAATAATAATGCTTATGTTCTAGTATAGCTGAAGTTCTATGAAAATGTATAATTAACATATTTGTAAACCCTAAGTATAATATAAGGAGCTCTGGTGGTATAGTGAGTAAAGCATTTGTCTGTTAACCAAAAAGTCCACAGTTCAAATCCACCAGCTGCTCCATGGGAGAAAGATGCACCCATAAAGAATTGCTGTTGTTGTTATGTGCTGTTGATTCAGACCCGACTCATAGCGACCCCTCCTTGGGTTTCCAAGGTGATATCACTATGGAAGTAGATTGCCCAACCTTCCTTCCGAGGTGTGGCTGGTGGGTTAGAACCTCTAGCCTTCTGGTTAGCAGTCAAGTGCTTTAGGAACTATGGTACCAGAGCTCCTTCCCTGTACAGCCTTGGAAACCCTATGAGGGTCACTATGAGGCATAATTGACTCCATGGCAGTGGCTTTTAGTTAAGTACAATATGACGGCTAGTAATGACTCAAAAGTTATGCTAGTCTAAATCTCACCTCATGTCCATTATACATGTAATAAAAGAGTAGTATATATTGTTTTTTCTTTTAAAACAATTATGTTTCATTCAAGATATAAATATTATATTTTCTTTAAATTTAAATTGATCTGTTAGGAAAAGATATGCAAAAGAATATAGACTCCTTTGAATAATTTTCTAAATGAATATTATTTTTATTTATAAAGAGAACAACAACAACAAGGAAAACTTCAAAGTTAGCTAGTTGTTGAACTTCCAAATTCTCATTTTCTAGACCTGGTTGTGATTCAAATTTCATCTGTAATATTCTGTGCATAAGCTGTAAGAGAATGTCTTAGATTATACTTTTTTTATTTATTAAAGGAGTACCAGGTACTTCCTTCTCATGATAGATTTCTTCAGAAACTATTGATTGCATTATTTTTGGTGTGGCTTAGATAAATATCCTTTGATCTTTCTGCTAAATGGAATTTCCTTTATTCTGTATTACCTGAATTTGCTGACTAACATACTAGTTTAGAGTGAGTGTTGTCTGAATTCAGACTTTCAGTTCCAGCCCTAAATTAAGTCAGTCTCTTTACCTAAGGGAAATATGTTTCAAAATGTCTCCAGATTTTTGTGAAATTATCTAAGCAATTTACAGAGACAAAGACAAAACACTTAGCTTAAAAAAAAAAAAAAAAATCATTGTCTATTTTCAATCTCTCTTGAAAAAAAATGAATCCATTAAGATGTGAATAAGATTGAGTCATCAACATCACTAACTAGAATATAAATTATTTATGAGAATTAATAAACTATAATAATTTTATAGTATGATTAACATAGTTTTCACTTAAAAGTGTGATGGTAGGTTTTCTTGATACTACAAACAGATGTGTACTAAACATTATTTTTTGTGTACTTGATTTTTCCTAGAAGATTCAAAAACTCTTGAAAATAAGTATAGTATATGTTCACTTTGTATAATCAATCTATATATTTCAACAGATCACTCAGAAGTCATATTTCTAATTAAGAAACATAGTCATTCAACTAGCTTTGATAATCATCCCTATTTAAGTAAGTGCTCTTGCATTCAATTGACTATTTGCAATAAATTTAATAACAAAGAATAGTAAAAATATTTATCAAGATAATATATATCAATATAGGGAGAAAAAAACAAATTCATTGATATATGAAAATGTATTAATTGTGTACCTAATAATGTATGTTAGTTTCATAATAATTAGAACTTAGTGTTGCAAACAGTTAATGCAATTGACCACTAACTGAAAGGTTGGATGTTTGAGTCCATCCAGAAGCACCTCTGAAGAAAGTCTCAAAACATATCTACTTCTGAAAAATCAGGTATTGAGAACCCTCTGGAGTAATGTTCTACTGTGACACACAGGGAGTCACCATGACATGGAATGCATTTGACAGCAACTGGTTTTTTACTGTTATACTAAGTAGAGGTACAGAAGAAAGTACTGTTCCACAATACTCAATTCATATCTTCTAATTGCTCCTCTAGACTTTATCAGATTAATAAGAGCATACTGAGGAGAGAAATTTTCTGTGTGGTCCTGAGAGAACATTTCAGTGAGTCTTTTAGGACAAAACTTTCTTAATAATAGTAAGAAACGTTTTGCCTTTTTCACATTCACTCTTTTATAGGTGTATAATGGAGCTTTCCAGAGGCTACATGACATGTGGTGATGTCACTCTGGCCAATATTAAAATGTGTTTGCTGTGTATTTTTGTGTTTTAACTTTTTCAAGAATATCAAAGGGCCTTCAGAGCAAAAGTTCTGAGAACCATTGTTGTTGTTGTTGTTAAGTGCCGTGGAGTCGTTTCCGACTCATAGCGACCCCATGCACAGCAGAACGAAACACTGCCCGATCCCACACCAGCCCCACAATCCCTGCTATACTCGAGCCCATCATCGCAGCCACTGTATCAATCCATCTCGTTGAAGGCCTCCCCCTCTTTCGTCGACCCTCCA
>NW_006921695.1:4168892-4205887 GCF_000298275.1 Orycteropus afer afer | reverse complement strand
AATACTGAGAGTGTTTTTCCTTTTGGCATTCTGACTGCAGGTTTTGCACATTTCATTTTAATACTATTTTCTTTTGTCTACTTCAGCTGCCATCTAAATATTATGTTTAGTTTTTTTTTTTTTTTTTCACTTCTTCATTTCATCTGTTTGCTTTAGCCACTGTGTATTAGAGAGTAAGTTTCAATCTCTTCTGACATCCATTTGGTATTTCCTTCTTTCCTATCTTTTTAATGTCATTTTCCTTTTTTCATATCATCCCACAGCTCATCTGGTGTTTGGTATTTAGTGTTCAATGTGTCAAATCTATTCTTGAGCTGGTCTCTAAATTCAGGTTGTATATACTCAAGGTAAATTTGATTATTGTGGACTTGTTTTAATTTCTACAGCTTCAACTTGAACTTGTATAAGAGCAGTTGATAGTCTATTTCATAATCATTTACTGATCTTGTTCTGACTGATAACATTGAGCTTGTCCATCATCTTTTTCTACAGATAGTCAATTTGGTTCCTATGTATTCCATCTGGTGATGTCCATGTGTATAATTGCCTTTTGTGTTGTTGAAAAGAGGTATTTCCAATGAATAAGTCATTGACCATGCATAATTCTATCGAGTAATCTCCAACATCATTTCTATCAGTAAGGCCATACTTTCCTAATACAGCTCATTCTTCTTTGTTACCAACTTTCACAATCACCAGTAATAATAAATGCATCTTGATTGCATTTTGTATTCAATTTTAGACTGCAAAAGTTGTTAAAAGTCTTATATTTCTCTATTTTTGGCATTAGAGGTTGGCTGGCCCAAAACCAGGCAGTGTTTTGTTCTGTTTTACATAAGGTCACTATGAGTCAGAGATGACTTGATCATACCCAACAACAACATAGATTGGTGCATAAATTTGAATAATAGTTACAATAATTGGTCCTTCCTGTAAGCAAATGGATATTATTCTATCACTGATAGTGTTCTACTTTGTACTTCTGGATAGATAT
The DNA here is from genome assembly GCF_000298275.1 of Orycteropus afer afer. NCBI lineage: Eukaryota > Metazoa > Chordata > Mammalia > Tubulidentata > Orycteropodidae > Orycteropus > Orycteropus afer. The sequence goes on along the minus strand of NW_006921695.1, from coordinate 4,204,893 downwards.
TGAAGGATATATATATATATATATATATATAAAATGAATGGACATCATTCTTCTTCAGTTCATCATTTTGACAAAGTAGGTCATCTGATTATATTATTCAGAAGGACCATTACCAATAATTTCAGCTCACTAATGCCTAGGATATTGATCTTCAAACTAATTTCAAGCTTTAAGTCACATTATCAAAGGATTCTATGGACAAAATATTGAATGACACAGGAACCATCAAAAGACAATGGAAAGAATACACAGAGTCACTGTAAGTAAAAGAATTGGTCGATATACAACCATTTCAGGAGGTAGCATCTGCTCAAGAACTAATGAAATCCAAGCTGCATTAAAGTTATTGGTGAAAAAAATAAGGCTGCAGGAATTGTCAGAATATCATTGAGATTTTTCAAAAAGCATGCAATACTGAAAAGCACTTATTTATCTATGCCAAGAAATTTGGTGGACAGCTAACTGGACAACCAACTGGAAGTTATCCATACACATGTTCATTCCAAAGAAATGTGATCCAACAGAATGTGGAAATTGTCAAAAACCTATTGTTAATATCACATGAAAGTAAAATTTTGCTGAAGGTAATTAAAAAATGGTTGCAGCACTACATGAACAAGGAACGGCCAAAAATTCAATCTAGATTCAGAAGATGTTGTGGTACAAGGGATATCGTTGCTGATGTCAGATGGATCTTGACTGAAAGCAGAGAGTACCAGAAAGATGTTTACTGTATTTTATCAACTACACAAAGGCATTCAAGTGTGTGGATCATAACAAAATCATGGATAACATTCCAAAGAAGTGGAATTCCAGAATACTTAATTCTGCTCATGTGGAACCAGTACAATGACAAATAGACAGTTCAAACAAGCAAGGGGATACTGCAAGATGAAAAATCACAAAAGGTTTGTGTCAAGGTTGTAGCCTTACACCATACTTACTCATTTTGTATGTTAAGCAAATAATCCAAAAAGCTGGACTACATGAAGAATAATGCATCATCAGGATTAGAGGAAGACAAATTAACAACTTGCTATATACAGATGACAAACTTGCTTGCAAAGAGAAGGTGACTTGAACCACTTACTAATGAAGATCAATGACTATAGCCTTCAGTATGAATTATACCCTAACATAAAGAAAATGAAAATCCTTACAACTGTACCAATAAACAAAAAAAAGACTGAAGTTGTGAGGGAATTTGTTTTATTTGTATCCACAAGCATTGCCCATGGAAGTAGCAGTCAAGAAATGAAACGATGTATTGCATTGTCCAGATGTATTGCAAAATATTTTTTAAAGTGTTAAAAAGCAAATATATCACTTTGATTACTAAGTTGCTCCTGCCCCAGACCATGATATTTTCAATTGCCTCCTATGCATGTGAAACTACAATGAGTAAGGAAAACCAAAGAAGAATTGGTGCTTTGAATTATGATGTTAGTGAAAAACACTAAATATACCGTGGGCTTGCAGACGAACAAACAAATCTACCTTGGACTAAATATAGCCAGACTATTCCTTACAAGTGAAGATGGCAAGACTTTGGACATGTTATCAGGAGGGACAGTCCCTGGAGAAGGAAAACATACTTGCTAGAGAGTCAACACAAAAGAGGAAGACCCTCAAGGAAATAAATTGACACAGTGGTTACAATGGGATCAAATACAGCAATGATAGTGAGGATGGAGCAAGACTGGGCTGTGTTTCATTTTGTTGTATATAAGGTTGCTATGAGTTGGAACTGACTGGAAGGCACCTAAAAACAACCAGATGATTTTAATCAAAACAGCAAATGTGCGTGATACAAACTTATCTACCAAAAATAAATGCATGTGCTAACAGAAATTTATTTTTCTCATGTTTAGTACAGATTGTAACATTTTTATTTTTAACAACTCAACTTTTGTTGCCAAACAGATGAAAGGCAGACCTCTCGTCTTGCCAACCTCCAACCAACAGAGTAGCTTCACATATCATGGCCCTAATATTCTTATAACGATAGAAATTTTACACAAAAATTGAAATAAAATAGTAGGCCATTTTTAAAACAAATCCAGAGCAGCAGTTTCTTTTCCACTGTTTAAAATGTTTCTTCAAGAGAAGAGAACAGCATGTCCACAGCACTGGCTTCCTCATAGTGAAAAAATTGGAGGGAGTGTTTCTTTTTTCATGGTGACAATATCCAGATTTGAATTACTTCATCAAAAGAAGTAGGTCCCTTGCCATTACCAAACTAGAGTGCTCCAAGTATCATATCAGAAAACTTCAGCAGAAAACTCACTCCTTAAAAATATGTGAGCCCTCTTGGGTATACTTAGAGGCTTTCAGAGTTATATTTATTGACTACTAAACAGACAAATAGCTTTGTATCTCTAAATGGATTGTGAAATTATTATCAAAGAAAATGAAACTGAACTTCTTTTTTATGTAACTAAAGTTCAAAACCTAATTTCATCTTATTTCATGGCTACCAATATGCTTTACTTAATGCTTCCATAAGTTATCTGCCTCAAAAGTGCCTTGAAGATATATGATAAATGAACATTTGATAAAGGATATTGTTATTTTTAATCACATTATTGATTTAGCCTAATGCATGGCAGTTTACCCCGTTGTTTTTTCTTCCAGAACTTCTTTACTGGTCTAGACACTATGAGTGCTAGAAATAACTCATGGTGCACCTTCACTTCTTCAGAGAATTGTTCGTGGATGATGTTAGTTTTCTGGGAGGGAACAACCCTACTGGTTGTTGCCTTTGAGTGACTGATACTGATAAGGTGGTAAAAAAAAAAAAAAAACCTTCTCCTTTGAAACCTTTGCTGTGATTTATAACCTATATTCTCACTGAGGATCAAGCCTAGCTTAGAAACAAGGACAGTATGAAAATATAACTAAGTTGACCAGGTCACTGAATAGCTCTGCATAAAGATATATCAGCAATGACACTAATCAATTAAACAACAGAGAATTATTGAGCTCCTGTTGTATGCCAGCCACTGTGCTAGGTTGGGGGGACAATCGTACAACAGGCAGCCAAGGTCTCCTGCCCTAATGAGAATTATATTCTAGTGGATGAAGTAGACAAAAAACACAGAAGCAAACAAATAAAATAAATATTTATACTGATGTGATATAAAGGAAACCAACAAGGAACTGTGGCAATGATAGCAAGAAGAAATGTGCTTTAGATGGGGTAGGCATATGTGTTAGTTTCTTAGTGCTGCTTTAACAGAAATACCACAAGTGGGTTGTGTTAATGAACAGACTATTATTTTCTTACGGATTAGGAAACTGGAAGTCTAAATTCAGGGTGCTGGCTCCAAGGGAAGACTTTCGCTCTCTTTCACCTCTGGGGAAACTCTTTGTCTCTTTTCAGCTTCTGTTCCTTGGTCCCTTGGTGACCTTCATGTGACCTGACATCTCTCTTCAACCATCTGTACTTGCTTTCTTCTGTGCCTAATCTACTTCTTTTATATCTCAAAAGCGAATGGCTTAAAACACACTTTACACAGATATGGCCTCATAAATATAGCAAAGAAAACTTTATTCAAAAATGAGATTACATCTACTATAGGAGTTACGATTCCAAAACATATTTTAACCCAAAAATCAAACACACTGCCGTCGAGCCAGATCCAACTCATAGCAACCCTTCCTTGAGTTTCTGAAGCAGTATCCTAAAGAAGTAGATTGTTCAATCTTCCTTCCGAGGAGTGGTTGGTAGATTTGAACTGCCAGCCTTCTCGTTAGCAGTCAAATGCCTTAGGCACTACACCACCAGAGCTCCCAAAACTTATTTTTTGGGGACATAATCCAATTCATAACATTAGAGTAGCTTTTTGATAAATTTCCTTCAAATGAGTTTTTAGGAGGCTGTTCCAGTACCAAGGAACCCTGGTGGCAAGTGGTTAAGCACTTACTTGCTAAATGAAGGGTCCTCAGCTTGGACTCAGCCACTCCATGGGAGAAGATGCGGCAGACTGCTGCTGTACAGATTAAGCCTTGGGAACCCTATGATGCACTTCTATTCTGTCCTACAGGGTTGCTATGAGTCACAATCAACTTAACAGCAGTGAGGCTTTTATGTGTGCCAGTACTAAAGCATTGTCAAAGCAAAAGAAAAATGGAGTGCCTCGGTAGTGAGACAGAATGGGAAGGTGCTTCAGCCAGATGAGACAGAATCTGCAGAAGTCAGATTTGGAGGAGTGGGTACTTCAGGCCCATGCTCTGAGCAAATATATATGGAGCAATTATGTCTTTGTGATAAAGCTCTGAAGATGGCAGGGTTGGGGAGGGGAGAGTGCTCTACCACCATAGACAGCACAGACCAGCTCTCATGGAACAAGAACAAAATTAAACTCACACAAAAGGATACTGACCAGTTGAACCTGTAGACTCTCCCCTTTGTCATCTTCCATGGTATTATGTTAAGAAACCATATTCCAATGTAAGAAATTTCTTCAGTATAGATATAAATATAGATACAACTACATTGTCGTTAGATGTCATTGAATCAATTCTGACTCACAGTGGCAATAGTACATATAGAAGAAAATAGTACAATAGTAGGAAACACTTCCCAGTCCTGCACTCTCCTCACAGTCATTGCTATACTTGAGTCCATTTGTGGTAGTTAAGCTTATATGTCAACTTGGCTCGTCCTGGTTTGAGTGACTAGGCAGCTGGATGTGGTATTCCCCATGACAAGACCAGTTATCAACTCCATGGGGGAATCTACTGTGAGCAGCTGTGTAGCTACCTTAGGGATGTGGTCTGCTCCCCGTATGTAAGGATAAGCTTTAGGAATGGTCTGTATTTTTTTGGCATGCTTGGACCTTGCATGTAGCCCAGTCTTCATTTAGCAGTCTACCATATTTCCTGATGATCTTGGGACTGTCTCTAGACTTGAATCAGTGGCCTGATGAGTTGTTGGTAATATTGGGACTGTGCCTTTTTACTTGTCAACCTTGGGTTTGTTAGCCTCAGCAGCCAGCTGCTGCCTGAGTGAAGAAAGCCACTGGCTTCAGTGGGCCGGGAGCAAGAGACAGAGCTAAAACACAAGATTGAGGGGCTTTTACCCAGCTCCTAGAGACTGGCACTTGGAACTCAGACTTCTAACCTCCAAAACTCTAAGAGAATAAATCTATGTTTGTTCAAGTCTTTCCATTTGTGGTATTTTCTGTTACGGCAGCACTAAAAATAACCCAAACACCATTGCTGGAGCCATTATTTCAATTTATCTCATTGAAGCGTTTCTTCTTTTTCACTGGCTCTTAACCTTACCAAGCATGATATCCTTCTCCTTGGACTAGTCCTTGTGTATATATGTATATGCAAAACTCACTGCCATATAGTTGATTTTGACTCATAGTGACCCTTCCTTGGGTTTCAGAGGCAGTATCTCTGTGGAAGTAGATTGCCCACTCTTCCTTCTGAGGAGTGGCTGGTAGGATTGAGCCGCCAGCCTTCTGTACATGTATATATTACATCTCTTTCTCTCTCTCTCTGTATATGTATGTATTATATATATATATATATATATGTCTGTATACTTCATATGTATTTATAGATGTGTATACGTGTACATAAGAAACTCTGGTGGTGTAATGGTTAAGATATTTTGGTTGCTAACTAAAAGGTCAGTGGTCTGAATCTACCAGCTTTTCCTTGGAAGAAAGATGGGATGGGTTGCTTCCATAAAGATTTATAGCCTTGGAAACCCAATGGTGTCCGAGTCAGAATCAACTCAATGGCAGTAAGTCTGCCTTTGGTTTTATACATGTACATTTATGTATAAGATAGATAGAGATTTTTATTTGTTCTTAATAGAGTTGAGGATCTGTCTTTCTCAGATATCTCATAAATTCCCAAGTTTTGCCCTACTCATGATAAATACAGGACAACATACATAAATTGAATGAGTCCTACCAAATTCCTAAGTATTTGGTGTACATAGGGGGGCCAAACAAGTTAAGTAGACTTCATTTCTACAGAATTGCATCTTGAGATAATTCTGCCTTTGAGGGCTAATTTTCTTCAAATGCCTTGAGACCACTGGCATTGATTTAGGTGCTGAGTAAGACAGGTAGTCCATGACCTGGCACTAGATAAAAATTAACTGGGTTCCGGGAAGGTATTTTATAAACCTTAGGCCCATAGACCTAATAAAGGAGGTATTTGACTAGTCATGTCTACAGCAAGAAAAAATCACCCATTGCCGTCAGGCCGGTTCTGACGCATGGTTCAGATTGTATTACAGAACAGAACTGCTCCATAGGATTTCCTTGGCTGCAGTTCTCACAGAAGGAGATCACCCAAGCCTTTGTTCTGTGGTGTCACTGGGTGGATCTGAACCATCAACCTTTAGTTTAGCAGCCAATCACAAACCACTTGTGCCACCTATAGATTCAATAAATTTACTTTTATCAGACTTATAATGTAGGGGTGAGAGGCATGCAGAGGAATTTCAACTTCCAGATGGATATAGTACACAGAGTCAATCTTTAGTGGATTCTAATTCTTCCTGAGTGATGTCTCAAAGGTATCTCCACATAGTAAATCTGCTTGTATCTTTAATACTTATCTTTGTTGGTAAGAATATTAACGTATCTTGCATTAGCATTTTATTCTATAGTTTGGGTGAACTGATAAGTCTTGTTTATTTAAATAATTATTTAATCCATTCTTATTCTAAAGAAGGTGTTGAAGTATCTGCTGTGCACATTTCATCACATAGCACTGTTTCAATGAGGGTTTATAATAGTAACAAGATGAATCACTGTTAACTGGATTTATTTCCCTAATTGAAAATCTTACTCATTGCTTATTTGGCTACTCTTCCTTCACCTCCAGTTTTAAACAAACCCCAAGGGCAAAAATGAATATTGAACAGCTCATGTATCCCATCAAGTAAATTATATAAAAAACATTTTGTAATCTATTTCCGTTTCAGTTGCTGAGGTACTAAAAAAAAGAAGAAACAACTAGTGCTATAAAATACCTTATTAAGCTAGGAGCTTTACATTTAAAAGGGTCTATATGAAATAGAAGAAAGGAAAATCAAATAATATAAACAAATTCATATACCATCTAGAATCCTAATCATCTAATCATCAGAGTTAGGAAACTTAGAGAAACTTCTCATTTATATCAACTTGTTTTCACTATCTTCCTCTGTTAATGTTTTGTTTCTATCTCTTCTTCATATTATTGATGCCAATATCCTTCATTATTAATAATCTTCTAAAGAACAGTTCTGTAAATGTTCCTAATTAATTAATTTTCAGATTGAAGACTACTTACTTTAAGCTAATTCTATAAATACCTTTGGATATCCACAGCATATCTTCCCTCTGGCAAACAAGTCTATGGTGCCAATGGTTTTCTAACCTGGTTGACTAAAGTGGTGACCAAATTTTCCATCATTCCTTGTTTCTCTTTGCCTCATGTGCCACCTCTTCTCTTTGAGTTATGGCAGAAAACAGGAGACAAGGAATTGAGGTTAAACAATTGACAATGTGACAAAAATACTTGGCATGTTTTGTGAAGGAGAAAGGAAAAAAAAACAATGAAGTGTCATGTTTAGGGAAGAAATGCAAAACAACAATATTAAATAGTTCTATTTTTGATGGAAAAGTTTTACTAAAGTTTGTTTTAGTAAGTTTACCTGTAGAAAGTCTACTATTTGAACATTAACAATAATCCACAAAAAACACTTAACCATTATTTATATACCTCAAATATCTTATTTGTAAACAGAGGCAACTTCAGATCTAGAATCAGGGCCCGAAAAATCTAAAAATTTTCAGAAATATGTGGCAACATTTAGTCAAATTTACCTCCATGCAAATCACTATTTAACAGAGGAAATTTATTCTTTTTTACCCAATTAATAGAGTAACAGTTTTATTTTAATCTAAATATAAAATATATTTAATAGCATAAAATGATATTACAAATTCTGCTATTTTGAAACTTGGGATCTAACAGATGTCATGTTTTTCATGTTTCAAAGAATATTTTTACCACTCATACAAAAAAAAAAAAAAAACCTCAACTATAATAGAGAATTTTCCAAAATAAAATTACATTAGTATTTTTTAGAAATGTAAGCAGCAAAGTAATATTTAATTTATTTGCCTTGTTGCTGTGTGCTGTCACGTCAGTTTCAACTCATAGAGACCACATGTGATAGAGTAGAATTGCCCGTGGGGTACACCAGCCTGTAATCTTTATAGGAGCAGATCCCCAGGTGTTGTTTCCCTTGCAGCTGCTGAGAACCACTAACTTTAACCTGTTGTAAATCTCCATTGAAGTTGATATAATTTCAAATATTTTCAAGATGATGCAACGTCTACTTACTTACAGTCATTGTGACAGTTTATTTACCCTAAAATATTGTCTGAAATTTTCTTCACCATGGTATTCTGAAGAAGGACCTATCTTTCCGAAGGTGTCCCTAGATGGTTCAACTTGTTAACTTGCTAGGCTACTAAATGAAGTTAGGGATTCAAGTCCATTTACACCAGGAAAAAAAAAAAATCACTGCCATTGAGTCAACTCCGACTTATAGTGACCCCTCCTTGGGCTTCCAAGGCCATATCTCTATGGAAGTAGATTGCCCAGTCTTCCTTCCGAGGAGTGGCTGGTGGGTTTGAACTGTCAACCCTCTGGTTAGCAGTCAAATGCCTTAGGCACCATGCCAGCAAGGTCTGCCAAGTTATTTCTGAAATATCAGACAGTGATAACTATGGAGCATAGATCTCTGACACACATGGGTTGCCATAGGTCAGAATCAACTCGTCTGAAACTAGGAAAAATCCCTCAGGATATCTTTGCACTGTTTTGAAGGAAAAAGCACCTAGTTATTTGAGATTTAATACATGCTATTTTAGTGATTCTTTTTTATCCACTTTCCTCATTCATACAAGGTTATTTATTTGGTGGCAGCCTGTAGCCAAATGAGACTATATTCATCATGAAAGAGGAAAAATACAGTAAGCAATCAAATGGAAAATGTTTTATAGCCTTTTTATTATCCAGGAATTGTGCTCCATTCTTGACATTGATCTAGTTGGATAAGATTTTCCTTTAAGAGTCTAATCCTTGACATCTAATTCATGGGTAAGCACATAATTGTGGGATCTTCCTATTTCAGTAGCGGAAGGAAACTGCTCAGCCAGATGGGTGTCAACTGGCTCAGAACTGCTGCTGAATCTGCTCACCTTAAGTGGAAGGAAAATGTGCTAGTTGCTAAGCTACTGATAGGCTTTGCCCTTCCTCTGGTTAATAGGCAGTCACTGGGTCAGGGAACAAAGGATGACGTTAAAGCTAATATTCTTTTGCTAATTATAATGGTAAAATAGGAAGTAGTCAAGGGTTTCCTTTAAATCAGCTGTTACCCCTTGCTGTTCTCTGACCTTCACTACTATGGTAAAGGGTGGGGACACAGGCAGTTTCTGGTCTGACAGGGCCTGGGAGAGGCAGGGATGGATAATTTAGTAACAGCAGAATTAGTAAAGTTATCAAACATTAAAATATGTGTGAATACTAAGCACAAAGAATGTTCCTAAATTTTAGAATATTGCTATATATGTGTGTATGTGTGCATGTGGATTTGTATGTATGTATGTACACCTACTTCTCACTTATCAGCCTTTTTAGATTCCAAAGCAAGACAATTCTGCAAAAATTCAGTAGTATGGGAAAATGGAAGATGCCCACAGCAGATTACAAAATCATTACATAACTGCTAAATTACATCATTAAATAACTGTCAAATTACATCATTACATAGCTGCCAAACCATTAAGAATCATGGTCTAACCAAGTCAACACATGTATATGTGCTCATTGTATATAGCAGGTGCTCATTATATATTTCTCCATAGTATCACGTGATGCATTATAAGGATGAGAAATGTTAGAATTGTCATAGCCAGAGACAAATACACCCAAATTTATCTATAATGAAAGAAGAAGAATAAAAAGGCTTTACCACCAATTTATCAATAATGTTATTTCTATGTTACTCCTATATACACAAGAAAACCTCAAGAGTGTCAGAATGATTGGGTCAAGAGAGATTTCATAATCTGCACTGCTTGGTGACTAGAAAAACTATCCAAAATCTGTCTTATATTTTGCTAAAGGTAATAACCCATTGTTCCTTTCTGTCACTTCTCTGTCAGTGTATGTGTATGCATGGATTGTGCGTGTGTGTGCATTGTGTGTTTGTATTAAACTTAATAGCTTTATTGGTCTTTCCTTCCATTCAGCCTTGGTCAGAAGACTCTGGGGATCTTCATAAGCTTCAATAAAGAAAAGGAAACTGAATGCAGGCCAATTAATTCCCAAAAGACTCCTCATACAAATTTATACAACCTTGAAAATCTCTGCACAGAAACATTTAAAATCTGCATCCAAAGAATATGAAAATAAGTAACCACAACTTCATCATACTGAGCCCAGTCTTTAATAAATATCTTGTCATCCACTACCCAGGACTTTAGATGAGATTTATCTTATAACTAATGGAATCATTTGATTAACTTAATAACTTTTCCAAAATCAGAGAACTGCTACAAATGACATTTCCACTATTAGGAAAAAAAAAAAAAAAAAAATTTCAAATTACAAATCTCTCACCAAAATAAAGTACAAATGCTATTGCCCCCTCTAGAGTTTGAAATCTCAACACTTAGTTTATTTAAAACCCCCTCTATCTTAAAACTCACCTTTCTTTCCTCAAATCCCATTTCACATAATCTCAATGATCACCTCAACCAAGGTGCCCTAGTCTAATTTCAGACTTTGTAAATTAGAAAGAAATTGGAAATTGACTGTAAAAGCTATGGCAGCAGTCCCATGTCTACTTTTTCCACATTGTGTGTTCAGAAGTTAGTACAATGCCACACAGAGCAGGTGCTCAAGAAAGTAAAGAGATCTCTTACCTTTCTCATATTTATCAGCTCCAGCATGAGCATCTAGTCTCTTCTTCTAAACAAACTTCCTCAGAGAACAATAACTCACTAAAACAGGCCAGTAACTGGGGGTAAGTCTGGAATTTGTTAGCAGTAGTTGTAACGGTTTAAGCATTATAATATGTCACTATATGTGAGTGAGCTAAAGACAAGCGAAAGAAACCACATGCATTGAACCTAACCAAAGCAGACTCTGAAACATGTGTCCTAGGACAATCCTCATTATTTCTGAGGCTGTCATTATTACTCTAATTCTACAGAAAGATGACATTTTAAATTTGAACAAAAGTCCAAGTAAATCTACATATCATCTGCCATTTGGAAAAATATGAGCATTAAAATTAGAGCATTTGGAATATATTTTTCAATAACTTTTTTTATGCCAAGATATTTTAGACATTGGAAAAATCACTCTTTTCCTGTACTTTTAGTATTCACACATATTTTAATGTTTGATAACTTTACTAATTTTGCTGTTACTAAATTATCCATCCCTGCTTCTCCCAGGCCCTGTCAGACCAGAAACTGCCTGTGTCCCCACCCTTTACCATAGTAGTGAAGGTCAGAGAACAGCAAGGGATAACAGCTGATTTAAAGGAAACCCTTGACTACTTCCTGTGTTACCATTATAATTAGCAAAAGAATATTAGCTTTAACGTCATCCTTTGTTCCCTGACCCAGTGACTGCCTACTAACCAGAGGAAGGGCAAAGCCTATCAGTAGCTTAGCAACTAGCACATTTTCCTTCCACTTAAGGTGAGCAGATTCAGCAGCAATTCTGAGTCAGTTGACACCCATCTGGCTGAGCAGTTTCCTTCCGCTACTGAAATAAGATCCCACAATTATGTGCTTACCCATGAATTAGATGTCAAGGATTAGACTCTTAAAGGAAAATCTTATCCAACTAGAAAAATGTCAAGAATGGAGCACAATTCCTGAATAATAAGGTGCCTATAAAATATTTTCTACTGGTTTGATTGTCCACTATAATTCTCCCAGTCCATGGCCTCTTTTTTTCTACAAGCTGCTGCATAATAAATTCTATGGTATTAATGAAGAAAATAGATTAAAAATTAATAAACACTTGTTGTTGAGTTGCCATGGATTTCATTCAAGCTCATAGTGAGCCTATGTGTTTCAGAGTAGAACTGTGCTTCATAGAGTTTTAAAAGTTGTGATGTTTCAGAAGCAGACCATCAAGCTTTTATTCTACAGTATCTCTGGGTAGGTTCAAACTGCCAATTTTTAATTTAGTAGTTGATCACTTAACTGTCTGTGCCTCCCAAAGACTCCATAATATTACATTAAGAGAGCTTTGGATGGAGAAGAAAAATGGCCTAGTTTTTATTGCTGTGGCATTCCATCGTTTGGGTCTCAGAAAGAAGAGTCTTGTAAAGAGAAGTGAGAAAAAGAAGCAAGTCAGGTGGGAGAAAATCCAGAAGGCTGAAATCCCTTAAAAACCAAATGCACAAAGTTTTCAAGAAGAAAAAAGTGATAATAATAATAATAATGGGAAAAAAAAAGAAAACTTTTGTCTTTTGTAAATGAAGTGAAATAAGGATTAAGATTTTGAGATTAGAAAGATTGAAAGTTTTGACAATTTTGACAGTAACATTTCCAGTAGCCACACGGAATTACAAACAGATTGTGGTCCTTAAAGAGAATGGAAGAAGTAGAAAACCAAAAAGTCCAAACTCACTGCCATCGAGTCAGGTCTGACTCTTAGCTGCCCCTGCTGGGCTTCTGAGGCTATAAATCTTTATAGAAGGAGATTTCCCCATGTTCTTTCCAAGTAGCTGCTGGTGGGTTTGAACTGCTGACCTTCTGGTTACCAGTCAAATGCCTTATCCACTACACCACCAGAGCTTCTTGGAAGAAGTGGAAGCAGTTATATTTATATAGTTTTGAAGATTTATACTATAAACATGAGTAGAGGAGTGGGTTAGTAGAAGGACGAGATACAGAAACAACGGAAGATGATATATTTTGTTCTTGTGGCTTTTGTTTTGTTCATTGTATTTATTGATAATATGAGAGAAATTAAAGAGTGTCTGTATGCTAATAGAAATCTTCCAACTTATAAGAAAAAAAATGATTATGGAGGAAAGGTAAGGGTTAATTACAAGAGTTAAGTTTTAAATATGTGCAAGACTATGGGGTTCCAGAAAACAAATGAAAATTTGGTCTGATATAGGAACAGGAAAATTCCTTTATTTTATAAAGAGGAAAGACTAACAGTATGGGAAGATAAATAGATAAATAATCAAGATGTGATGGTGAAAGAGTGAGAAAATGTTCTGTAGATTGATTGTATTTTCTTAATAAAATAAGAAGTAAAGTATTCAAGTTAGAGAGAAAATATAATGGAGATATGTGGGGAATATATTGGATAATATGTGAGAAATACGGAGACGATGAGAAGAGAGAGAGTAATGTGGAATAGATACTTTGCCAAATAAATGGACAAATAGATTCATTAAAAACAGTAGAGTTGCCAGACAGTTCTGAGGGCCTATTTAAAATCTGGGTCATACGTTTAAAGTGAGAAAACTCAAAATGATGATGTGTTTTTCACCACTATAGAGTAGGCAGAAAATTACATTCTACAGTAGTTGGGATTTTTCCATGTGTGCATAAAGAAAGGAAAAAAACAAAAAAGGTGCAAAAGAACTTAAAGTGATAATAATGGACCATGAAATACAGACAGTTAAAGGAAGAAATACAGACAAAAAGGGCACAAAACTAAAGGACACAGAATAATATTCCAATGTGGGATAATCAAAAGTGGATCAATTTTTCATGCTCTGTTGGGGTGAAGAATTGTTATATTAGGTATAGCTGGAGGGCATGGTGAAGGTATTGTTAAGAAATAACTTCATAGAAGTAGGTTGGGGTAGGAAATTATTGTGTGAGAAAGTCAGGGAAGTTCAAGGAACTGAGAGGTCAATGATCATCTATCTGGATGTTGACATCACCAAGACTGATGACAGGAATATCTCTTTGTCAAAAAGTATAGTGAATGACAGTGAATGAACATATAGTAATAGGTGACTGTTTTAATTTTTTACATGTTTACTATGATAATTAATAACAAAAAATAAAACAAAATGAGTTCCTGCCTATTCTGATAATATGTTTTGCAGCTTTAAGAATGACACAGAAATGTTTGGTAATTCACCAAACAAAAGATTGATATTTTTTTAGTTATGGGAAATGGATAAATTTATGTCTTCATCAGCAGTTTGTTCCTTTAAGCCATGGGTAAATTGCCACCAGAGCCAATCACCATAGTTGGCATATTCTTTCCTAGAATATATTATTTTAATTATCTTTTCCTTTCTTATAACATCATGTGAACTTATACTATAGTTGTTGTTAGATGCAATCACGTTGATTTTGAATCATAGTGACCCCATGTGATGGAGTAGCACTGCCCCATAAGGTAATCTTTATGGAAGCAGGTCACCAGGTCTTTCTCCCTCAGCCACTGGCTGGGTTTGAACCACCATTTTAGTTAACAGCTGAGCAATTAAACACTGTACTATCAGGGCTGCTTGTACTAGAGCATGCCTATTTTATACCAAATATGCATGAATTGATGGTGAAATGATGCAGTAGACTTCCTATTCTCTAGGATCTCCAAGTCTATCCCAGGAATGGATGAATAAGTAAAACAATATATGCATCTATTTAGATACATGTTGTTGTTGTTGTTGTTATATGCCGTTGAGTTGGCCCCGACACATAGCGACTCCTCCTTGGGTTTCCGAGGCAGTATCACTACAAAAGTAGGATTGCCCAACCTTCCTTCCAAGGAGTGGCTGGTGGGTTTGAATCACCAGCCTTTTGGTTAGCAGTCAAGTGCCTTAGGCACAATGATACCAGAGCTCCTATTTAGATACATATAAGGGATTAAAGGGAGGAGAAGCTTGTTGATTTGAGGTGAATTGTGAGAAGAGTGCTATGTTAATAGCTAAAAAGAAAACCCAAAGTTGAAAAAATTATACCCTGACTTATTTTGGTTCTGAATCTTCAGAGAAAAAGATAAAATATTTCTAAATAAGTTTTGAACATGACAAAATGACCATTGTTATTACAGGAGGAAAGGGTCTCAGAATATAAAGAGAAAAGGGAATCATCTAGAAAGAATTCGTAAAGAGGTGACATTTGATATTACATGAAAGGAAAGATAGTTCTTTGAACATCGTATATGGGAAGTTGGGTGTTGGTTTCTAAGGAGAGAGGATGGCTCATGCGAAGGTCAGGAGATGGTCAAGTATTTGTTGAAGACATGTACTCAAATGTTCTGGAATATTGCAAATGTGAGTGAAATTACAGCCATGAAAGACATAATGAGAATGTTTGGTTGGGGGCATGTTGTGGAGTCTTAAAATGCAAGGTGGATTTTATTCGCTAAATAGAGTTGTACAAATAGCCACTGGAAGTTTTTGCCTCAAATCCTTAATTTCCTGGTAAACTGTCCCATCTCACCCAAGATCCTCATGGTTATATTGGTAGTATCCTGGGTATTTAAGTAAATAAAACATTACCTGCTCACTGTACACAGATTATCCATCCAGGAATAATGATCACCTGATCCAAAATAATGATCACTTAACCCAAGCAAGAAAATCAGAAAATCATGTAAATCCTAAAATTGGAATTAGTAAGAAAAGAGAGAAGTAGTTTTTTTTTTTTTTTGCTTTGTTTTCCCCTCTCTCATTCAACCACTCTCTATCTTTCCCTGTGTGTGTGATTTGCTGGGCCTATGTATTGAAAATTGAAAGAAGTTGGCAGCCATGTGTTTTAGGCTGTGGACAGTGAAACAGATGTTGCTCCAAAGAGAAAGGAACAAAGCAGAGACAGAGAGAAGGGAAGATTAGATGAAGACAGAGAGAGAGGGGGGCGGGAATTTTCTGAAATCTTTGTGGCCTCAATTTCAGATTCAATGTTTCTTAAACTCAGTGCCATCTCTATCTCTGAGTGACACCCCTAAGTTTTATACCGTATTTCTTTTTGTAGTTAAACAAATTAGTGGGAGTTTCTGTTTCATGCAGCCAAAAAAAAAAGTCCTAACTAATACAATGGGAACTACATTTTCCATTCCCTCACTTACCACATCATTTGATTCATGGCAAATTCCAAGTTCTTTACTTGTAGGGACAAGACTCCCATACAGGACCCCCAAGTTAACCCTAATGGGGCTACATGCATAGTAGTATATCTGGGCATTTTTTTCTTTGGAGTGGCTACTTGATAATATTTCTTCTCACATGTCTAAAACATTGATTTACTTTACAATATAAAAATTAAAATAATCTGAGTCAATGTTGTTGACAAGCCAACTCCCTTTAAGCATTAATTTTATTTTCTTGGTCTTGCTCCATTCTTTTAGAAGTACTTACTGACCTATTTATAAAAATATGACTAACTGGGGAATGTCTTAGCATTTTAAAACTGTACAGTGAACCTAAAAATTTTCTTTTCATTTCTAATCACACCAGTGTTATATTTTTGGCTTTGAATTTGTGAGAAATGGGTAAAACAAATGGCCACTGTAGTATCAATACAACACATTTTTGTAAATCTTTCTGTTTCTTGAAATTCTTCCACATGGCAATAAGGAGGCTCTGGTCAGCTTAAATAATGCAGAGTGAATAAATATGAAGTTAACTAGTGGCACACAGACTAAATTGCTGCATCCTTAGTGGGGCGGGGGAAGAACATTGAAATCAGGTGATATGACTTAGCTAATTTACTGGTAGAAATCAGCCTTTGAGTTAGTTTGCTGTAGCATATTCTTGCTTTGTATTTCTGGACAGTTTTCACTGAAAAGGGGATGCTGTTTATTTTTTCCACCTATTTACATCCACAAAGAATATAGTTTCCCATTCAACAACCTAGCATGACTTACAAAGCCGTTAAGGGTAGAAACTGAATCACAAAGGAAATCACAACTCCTACCTGGACCCTAACTTTATATTCATTAGATTAGTACTGGTAACTGTTGTGTTATTTTTGGCAAGTAATTTGTTGGATCTGCCTGGAAAAATAAATTAGTATGTAAAATGAGGGTAAATGAGAAGTTATATGTAGCCAACATGGACGTATGTTGTTTGTTTGCTTGTCTTATTTCTCCCAGAATTCTAAGTTCTCCTTTTGGAGTTAGGCCACAGGATGAGATTCAGCCTATAAGTGCATCTGAACTCATCTTTGGAATATGATTTCCATTGAGGCTGAAATCAACTCATCTCATACTATTGACCCACATTGGTTCTAATTGTAATGTTAAGGACTCCTTCAGTTTACAATATGGTCATTGATATCCGCTATAAGAAAAAAAGGAGATAAGGAGTAAGGCATTACTAAAGCTAATGGATGTCTGTTTTAATTATTGCATTTTATCAAAATATCGTATTATTGT
Source organism: Orycteropus afer afer (assembly GCF_000298275.1). NCBI lineage: Eukaryota > Metazoa > Chordata > Mammalia > Tubulidentata > Orycteropodidae > Orycteropus > Orycteropus afer. The sequence goes on along the minus strand of NW_006921695.1, from coordinate 4,187,481 downwards.
ACCTAATCAATGTGTCCAAACTTCTGTAGTTCTTGTTGTGGCAAAATTACTTAAGTATAGTTTAGTCATTCACCTTTTTGAGTAATATATCTGACATTTCCGGTAATTAGAGGTTGCCCTTGTTACTTGTAGTAACCAAGAACTTCCAGAAATGCAAGCTGAACTCAGGAGAGAACATGGAATGAGGAATGTCATTGCTGAAGTCAGATGGATCTTGGCTGAAAGCAAAGAATATAAAAAAAAATTTTTCTTTGTGTTTTATTGACCACACAAAACCATTCAGCTATGTGGATCTTAACAAATTATGGGTAACATTGAGAAGAACAGGGATTCCAGAATGCTTAATTGTGCTCATGAGGAACCTGTACACAGACCAAGAGGCTGTTGTTCGAAAAGAACAAGGGAATACTGCATGGTTTGAAATCAGAAAAGGTGTATCAAGGTTGTATCCTTTCACCATAATTATTCAATGTGTATGCTGAGCAAGTAATCCGAGAAGCTGGACTATATGAAGGAGAACATGGAATTAGGATTAGAGGAAGACTCACTAACAATTTATGATATGCAGATGGCACAATTTTGCTTGCTGAAAGTGAGGATGACTTGAAGCACTAACTGATGAAGATCAAAGACTATAGTCTGCAGTATGGATTACACCTCAACATAAAAAAATGAAAATACTCACAACTAGACTAATAAGCAGAACCACGATAAATGGAGAAAATACTGAAGTTATCAAAGATTTAATATCACTTGTTTTCACAACAATACCAAAGGAAGCAGCAGTCAAGAAATCAGATGATGTATTATTGCACTAGGCAAATCTGCTTCAAAAGACCTCTTCAAAGTGCTGAAGAACAAAGATGTCTCTTTGAAGACTAAGGTGTGCCTGGCCCAAACCATGGTATTTTCAGTAGCCTCATATGCATGTGAAAGCTGGGCAATAAATAAGGTAGACTGAAAAAGAGGTGATGCTTTTGAATTGTGGTGTTGGCGAAGAATACTGAAAGTACCATGGACTGCCAGAAGAGCTAACAAATCTGTCCTGGAAATAGTGCAGCTAGAATGCTCCATGTAAGTGAGAATAGCCAGACTTCATCTCATTTATTTTGGTCATGTTGTCAGAAGGGATCATTTCCTGGAGAAGGACATTATGCTGGGTAAAGTGGAAGGTCAGTGAAAAAGGTGAAGACTCTCAATGAGATGAGTTGACACAGTAGCTGCAATGATGGGCTCAGGTATAGCAAGTATTGTAAGGCTGGTGCAGGATCAGCCAGTGAGTGTCATTCTGTTGCACATAGCATTGCCATGAGTCAGAGCTAACTTGATGGCACATAGCAACAACGACTTGTTAGTTGCTATCAAGTCAACTTTTCTCTCTCTCTCTCTCTCTCTCTCTCTGTCTCTCTCTCTTGCTCTCTCTCTCTTCCCTCCTCCCCCAGTGTCTTTCCTTTCCCCAGGGTCATCAAGCTGGTCACAGTCTCTTTACATACTGTCCCTCCCCTCAACAAAATAAACATGTGACCCACATCTAGTCTGAAATTGTCCTCCTCTTCTCTCCCATCCCCGGTAACCAACAAAGTGAATTTCCTTCTCTAAGTAAATCTTATTTTGACTTTTTAATAATGGGCTCTGTTTTGGTTACCTAGTGTCGTTCTTACAAGAATATACCACAAATGGGATGACTTGAACAAATAAGAGTTTATTCTCTTACAGTTTTGATGCTTTAAGTCTGAGTTCAAAGTGTCAGGCTGTAGGGGGTGGGTGAAAGCTCCTTGACCTTGGGCTTCAGCTCTGCTTCTTGCTCCCATCCCACTAAAGCTAGAGGTGTCTCTTCACTCAAGTAGCTCCTGGCTGCTGAGGCTAACAAGCCCAAGGTCAACAAATAAAATGGCACAGCCCCAATGTTACCAAACCACATGGAAGGCCATTAATTTAAGTCCATTGAAAGTCTCAAGGTCAGCAGAGCATGGCAACCTGCTGAACAATAACACAGCTACATGCAGCGTTCAAGTGTTCCATAAGCTAGAGACCATTACCCAAGGCTTCTCCTTATATACAGGAAGCAGATCACATATCTAAGGCAGCTACTCAGCTGCTCACAGTAGATTCCACCATGGGGTTGATTACCAGTCTCATCATGGGGAATACAACATCCAGCTGCCCAGCCACTCAACCAGGCCCAGCCAGGTTGACACAGAAACTTAACTACCACAGGCTCATACAATATTTGTCCTTCTGCAATTGACTTATTTTACTCAGCATAATGTCCTCCAAATTCATCTACGTTGTAACACAGTTAAAGTATTCTTCTTTATTCTTTGATGTTGCATAATATTCCATTGTGTGAATGTACCATAGTTTATTTATCCATTCATATGTTGATGGACTTTTAGTTGTTTCCATCTCTTTTCTATAGTGAATTGTGCTGTGATGAACCTGGGTGTGCATGTGTCTGTTTGTGTCCTGTCTCTTGCATCTTTATGATGTATTCCTAGTAATGGAATTGCTAGATCAAGTGGTATTTCTATTTTCAGTTTTATAAGGAAATGTCATACCATTTCCATAATTATTGTACCATTTTGGAGTCCTACCAGAAATGTATTAGAGTTCCAATCTCTCTGCAACCTCATCAGCATTTGTTATTGTCTGCCTTGTTGAACTTTGCTATCAGTACTGGGGTGAGATGATATTTCATTGCTGTTTTGATTTGCATCCCTCCAATGGCTAAAGATCGTGAGCATTTCCTCATGTGTTTGTTGGCTTCCAATATATCTTCTTCAGTGAAGTGTCTGGTTGTGTCCTTTTCCCATTATTTATTTATTTATTTATTTATTTATTTTTGTCTCTTTGGTGTTGAGGTGTTGAAGTTTTCTATAAATTTAGAAATAAGTCCCTTGTAAGATATGTCATAGACAAATACTTTTTCCCAATCCGTAGGTTCTCTTTTTTCAAGTCAGTTTTGACTGATGGTCAACCTATGTGTGTGGAGTAGAACTGCTCCATAGTGTTTGCAAGGCTGTGACCTTTCAAAAGCAGATCACCAAGCCTGTCTTTCAAGGTATCTCTGAGTGGTTCAAACTGCCACTCAGCTAGTAGTCAAATGCTTACCTGTTTGTGCTAACCAAGGACTGAATTGTCCAGAAAATTGAGGTAAGTATGATCATTTTTCTTCTGTCATCACAATGTCAACAGGAGATTATGTGTTATAATTAACACAAGTCTCAGATGAGTTCTGCCATATCACAATTTTTAGTAAGCAAGTATAAAATCTGTCCTGGTTCTTTTTGTGTCTCAGCTCTGACCTTGCCATTCAACCAGTATCTTGCATGAAAAGAAGCTCTGAGGCAGATGCAATGTTCTTCTAAAATGTTATTCTAAAAGTAGAACATATACATCACCTACTGATATATGTCAGTGAAAATTATAAATATGAAAAATAACATGGACAAGTCCCAAGCACTAAATAAAATATTTTTTGAATAAATGAATGTATGGAAAGATTCATACAAATTGTTGGTAGTTATGAAACCTTTCTTTACAGAATGCTCTGGAGAAAAAAAAAAATAATAATAATACCTCACTGCCATCAAGTTGGAACCAACTCCTAGCAACCCTTCTTTGGGTTTCTGAGGTGATATCACTACAGAAATAGATTGCCCAATCTTCCTTCTGAGGAATGGCTAGTGGGTTTGAACCACCAGCCTTCTGGTTAGCAGTCAAATCCCTTAGGAACTGTGCCACCAGAGCTCTTACAGAATGCTCTAGTAATCCTTAAAAGATAAATTTAAGAGCAAACATAATCTACTTTCATTCATAGAATTTAGTAGAAATGACTCTGTTCCATAAAGCATATCATATATATCATGTAAAGTTTGCTGTATTAAGTACTTAGAAAATATAAACTAGTAGATAGAAGAAAATAAGATGAATAAAGATGATGATGACAAGCATATTGTTTAAAATCTAAATATGTTAGATCTGGGTTGAATCAAGTAGCTATCCTCACTAAGTTGCAACTTTGTGAAGTAAAATGTTAAGTCACTATAATAAAAGTAAAGTATTCCAATTAGGAGCATCTCAAAATATTTCCTTCAATTCTTTGATATTTACTTACTAAAATGAATCAAGGCCAAAAAGCATCATCTGAAGCAATGATGAATATTTTGTAATAAGCATAGAAATGATATAGAAGATACAATGAACAAATAAAGGAATGAGTTGCATAATACAGCTTAGCAAAACATACATTAAGAAAAATAGAAGTTAGTTTGTTGTTGTTAGGTTATGTTGTGTCTGTTCAGACTCATAATGACTCCATGCACAACAGAATGAAACACTGCCCAGTCTTGTGCCAGACTCACAATCCCTACTATACCTGAGCCCATCACTGCAACCACCGTGTCAATCCATCTTGTTGAGGGCCTTCCCTTTTTTCATTGATCCTCCACTTTACCAAGCATGATATCCTTCTTCAGGGAATGGTCCCTTCTGACAACATAACCAAAGTAGGTGAGACAAAGTCTGACTGTTCTCACTTCCAAGGAGCATTCCAGCTACACTTATTCCAGTACAGAATTGCTTCTTCTTTTAGCAGTCCATACTTTCAGTATTGTTTGCCAAAACCACAACTTAAAAGCATCAACTCTTCTTCACTCTTCCTTATTCATTATCCAGATCTCACATGCATATGAGGTTATTGAAAATACCATGGCTTGGGTTAGATGCACCTTAGTCTTCAAGAAGACATCTTTGCTCCTTACCTCTTTAAAGAGGTCTTTGGCAGCAGAATTTCTCAGTGCAATACATCATTTGATATCTTGACTTCTGCTTCTATTGGTGTTGATTGTGGAACCAAGTAATATGAAATCTTTTACAACTTCAATCCTTTCTCCATTTATCATGATGTTGCTTGTTGGACCACTTGCAAGGATTTTCTTCCACTTTGTATTAAGATGTAATCCATATTGCACACTGAAGTCTTTAATCTTCATCAGCAAGTACTTCAAGTCATCCTCATTTTCAGCAAGCAAAGTTGTATTGTCTACATATTGTAGGTTGTTAATAAGTCTTCTTCCAATCCTGATGCTACATTCTGCTTCATATAGTCAGTTTACCAGATTATTTGTTTAGTGTACAGATTTAATAAGTATGGTGAAAAGATACAACACTGATACATTCCTTTCCTGATTTTAAACCATGTAATATCTCCTTATTCTGTTCAAATGACAGCCTCCTGGTCCAGTCCAGGTTCCTGATAAGCACAGTCAAGTGTTCTGGAATTCCCATTTTTCTCAATGTTACCCACAACTTGTTCGGATCCACACAGTTGAATGCTTTTGCATAGTGAATAAAGCCCAAGTAAACATTGTTCTGGTATTCTTTGCTTTCAGCCAAGATCCACATGACATCATCAATGATATCCTTCGTTTCACATCCTCTTCTGAATCCAGCTTGCATTTCTTGAAGTTCTCTGTCAATATATTGCTGCTACGGTTTTTGAATGATCTTTAGCAATATTTTACTTGTGTGTGATATTAATGATATTGTTCGATAATTTCCACACTCTGTGGGATCACCTTTCTTTGGGAGGAGTACAAATGTGGATATTTTCCAGTCAGTTCACCAAGGATCTGTCTTCCAAATTTCTTGGCATAGACAAGTGAGTGCCTCCAGCGTGGCATCCATTTGTTGAAACATCTCAATGGGTATTCCATCAATTCCTGGAATCTGTACTTTGCCACTTCCTTCAGTGAAGCTTTGACTTGTTCCTTCAATATTATTGGTTCTTGATAATAGGCCACCTCCTTACATAACTGAAAATTGACCAATTCTTTTTTGTACTCTGACTCAGTGTATTCCTTCCATCTTCTTTTGATGCTTCCTGCATCATTCACTATTTTCCCCATAGATTCTCTCATTATTGCCAAGGCTTGAGTTTTTCATTAGTTCTTTCAGCTTGAGAAATGTCAAGCATGTTCTTCCCCTTTGTTTTTCACTCTCACTCTGGTTCTTTGCACATTTCATTATAATAATTTATGTTGTCTTCTCAAGCTGCCCTTTGAAATCTTCTAGTCAACTCTTCTCTTTCATCATTTCTTCCATTCACTTTAGCTACTCTCTGTTCAAGAGCAAGTTTCAGAGTCACTTCTGATATCCATTTTGGTCTTTTTTTCCTTTTCTGTCTTTTGAATGACTGTTTGATATATTCATGTATGTTGTCCTTGATATAATCTCACAATTCAGCTGGTTTTCTGTCATTGGTATTCAATGCATCAAATGTATTCTTCAAATGGTCTCTAAATGCAGGTGGGATATAACTAAAATCATACTTTGTTTTATTTTTCTTCAGCTTCACTTTGAACTTACATATGAACAATTGATGTTCTGTTTCACAGTCAGATCTTGGTCTTATTTTGGCAGAAGATACTGAATATCTCCATCACCTCTTTCCACAGATAAAGTAGAACTGGTTCTTGTGTATTCCATCTAGTGAGGTCCACATGTAAAGCTGTTGTTTATGTTGTTAGAAAAAGGTATTTGCAATGAGTAAGTCATTAGTCTTACAAAATTCTGTCATGCAACCTCTGGCATCACTTCTCTCATGAAGGCCTTAATTTCCAACTACTGAGAATTCTTATTGCCAACTTTCACATTCTAGTCACCAGTAATTATCAATACATCTTAATTGCATGTTTGGTCAATTTCAGACTGCAGAATTTGATGAAAATCTTCTATTTCTTCATCTTTGGTTTTAGTAATTGGTGTGCAAATTTGAATAATAGTAATATTAACTGGTCTTCCTTGTAGGTGTTATCCTATTATCCTATCATTGACAGCATTGTACTTTAGGGTATAATCTTGAATCATTCTTTTTGATGATGAATGTGACACCATTCCTCTTCAATTTGTCCTTCTCAGCATAATAGATCATAGTATTGTCTGATTAAAAATGGCTAATGCCAGTCAATTTCAGCTCAGTGAGGCCTAAGTACCTATGTTCATGTGTTCCATTTCATTTTTAACAACTTCTAATTTTCCTAGATTCATACTTCATACATTCCACATTCTGATTATTTATGGATGTTTGCAGTTTTTTTTTTTTTTTTCATGCAACAACAGCAAATGGAGGTTCCAAAAGCTTTACTTGATCTACGTCAGTAAGATCAACTCTACATTGAGGAGACAGCTCTTCCCCAGTTGTATTTTGAGTGCCTTACAACCTGAGGGGTTCGTCTTCTATATCAGATGATGTTAAAAGGCTACTCATAAAGTTGTCCAGTAATGTATTAGACAATGTTTCACTGCTATTCATAAGATTTTCAGTGGTCAATTTTTTTTTTAGAAATGGATGTCCCTTGCCTTCCTCCCAGTCTCTCTTAGTCTGGAAGCTCCACTGAAACCTATCCATAATGGATGCTCTGCAGGTATTTGAAATACTGATGGCACAGCCTCCAGCCTCAGCAATACACAAGCCACCACAGTATGACAAACTGACAGACAAGTGGTGCAGCCAAATAATAGACTCTCTACAAGGTGAATAATAATACTAGGTAGAACAATCAGCCATATGATATCAAAAAGGCAGTATTAGCCAAGGACAAAGTTCAGAAGGTAGGAAAGGTTAGGAAAGAAAGAGGAATGGAAATGGTAAACACAGGGAGGAAGTAGGTAAAGTGATGTTACATTGTGGAGATTGCAATAACTTACATGAAAAAAAAATATATGAATTATTGAATTGAAGACTGATTTGTTCTGTAAACCTTCATTCAAATCACAAGTAAAAGTTAAAAAATAAAAAAGCAAAACAACATATTCTTCCAATTAATTAGGTCATGGGTAAAAGATAAAATGAATATTGTAGATAATATTTATTAAGGGAAGTTTATTTGAAAATACCAAAGCAAACCAAACTCACTACCATGCAGTCAGATCTGACTTATAGTAAACCCTCCTTGGGTTTCCAAAGCAGTATCACTATGGAAATAGATTGCCCAATCTTCCTTTCAAGGAGTGGCCAGTGTATTTGAACTACCATTCTTCTGGTTAGCAGTCAAATGCCTTAGGCACTATGCCACCAGAGCTCCCTATGTAGCTATTAAAATAAAATGCATAGGCTTCACATATTTATTTTTTTTAAACTTGAAAATGAATTAATGTAAGTTTTCCACAAAAGAAATTATGGGAAAAAAACCTACTTTATATATAAAATTTTCAGAAGAAATGATGCTTATCTTGTGTATTCAGTCTATCACATTTAAACAGAAGTCATTTCATTATATTGAATAAATATCCTTTGTCAAAGTTTTTTTTTTTTTTTCAAAAAAAGTTAGATAGTAATCTAAATGTTCTATAGTATCACATAATTATGATAAATACACTGTTTACATATGTCTTTATCATTGGCTTACGAAATAGAAGTAGAATCTTTACTTTCTGCTACACTGTGGTTTTTTTGTGTTTATTTTAATTTTCCTATATTTGGAACATAGTAATTTCATAATCAGTACTTCAGAATAAATCTATTTAGCATGAAATAAGACACTTTGTTGATAAACAGTAAATTTATCTTGCTCTGGAAAACAGGGAAGCCCAAATTAATTTTGGAGAAATAATTACTTTATTAGAATACACTACTAATCTCATGATCTCATCATTAACTGTCACCAAGGCTTTTAATAGGCAAGGTGAATTTTTCCAACTAAATGAGTATGTATTCATCTCTGACATCTCTGTCATTGAGGACAGAGGAGATGAACTCAAAAATTATTTAGTCCGCTGTCCACAAAGATATGTACATGTATCATTAACTCATTTATTGTATTGTAAACACCACAATCTAGTGACAGGGTAAGATATACTCAAGTGGGCAAATTTTAACAGGCATGATCTAATGAGAAGTTGGACAAAAGACTTTTAGAAAATCCTCCCGCTTTTCTATTTGTTTCTCAGAAATGTATTTTATTTACTCAAAATATTGTCTTTTTCACCTATAAAAAATATTAGAAGAAATGAAATTGTTTCCTGTTATAATGCACTGTTTTTCTCTTACTATTTGCAGTTGTTATTTGCTCTTTATTTTCACTTTCCCCTGGGAGGTGAGGGTGGGGATGGCACCTAATACTTCTAAGAATCTCCTATTAAGCCCAGGAAAATGAATGGTTTTTCGCATAAGGAGTGGTCCGAGTAATAATCAATATCACACTTTAATTCAAAGCACTTCCCTAATGTGTTTCACCATAACTCTGTGGAAGTTCCATTTGGGAATTTGTTCTGTATAAACTAAATGTGCTTTTTCAGTGCCAGGGATTACAAAGGTTAAATTCATGCACCCAGCTGTTTCCCATATGCTAGGTTTAGTGAGGACAGAGTCCAGCTTCCTTTCTCTAGCTGTCTCCTCCCCTGTATTCTTATCTGTCTTTCCCCTCCTAGACTGGCAGGCCCTGACTTGGTCTTAGTGACCTGGAGCAATGTCCATGAAGCAAGTTTGGATAAGAGACAGGATGTGCAATGGTTCCTCTGAAACAAAATCGGATTAAAAAACTTCATCTCTTCTCACATACCAGGCAGAGTGCTAGAGGCTCTCACATGACTACATCACTCAGATCACAATTATCTTTGTAGGTAAATATGCCCATTCAAAGAGGAGAAAATAAACTTCAGAAATGTTAAGGAAATCCTCATAATCAAATTATCAGATGGGGTCACACAAATGAAGAGCTGGAAGGGAAGGACTTTTGAAGTCAGGTATTTCTGACCCAACATGTTTTCTTCTTTCTACCACTCAATACTAAGTCCCAGTTTAGATAAACAGATAGGTAGATAGATACCCAGATACACAGACAGATAGATGAGAGGTAAGAGATATTTGGATAATGTGTTACAATGGATAATGATCTCCCAAAATTTATCCAAACCGTCATCTCCAAACTGGTGAGTAGCTTATGTTCTGTGGCAAAAAAATGTATGTTGTATATGTAATTAAGTTTAAAAACAAAACCAAAACACTCACTGCTGTCAAGTTTATTTCAACTCATAGCAACCCTATAAACCAAAAAAAAATCCAAACTCACTGCCAATGAGTAGGATCCTACTCATAGCGACCACTCTTTGGGTTTCCAAAGTGGTATTTCTACGGAAGTAGATTGCCCAACTTTCCTCCTGACAAGTAGCTGGTGGATTTGAACCACCACCCTTCTGGTTAGCAGTCAAATGCCTTAGGTACTACACCACCAGAGTTCCTTAGCAACCCTATAGGAGAGAGTAAAACTGCCCCATGGGGTTTTTAAGGCTGTAAATCTTTACTGAAGTACACTGCCACATCTTTCTCTACAGCGTAACTAGTAGGTTCAAACTACTGACCTTTCAGTTAGCAGCTGAACCCTCAATTACTATACCACCAGGGTTCCTTACATACCTTAAAATAGAAAGATTGTCCTTCATTTTCCATATAGGGTCAGGCTAATCACCTGAACCTTTAAATAGAAATTTTCTCTAGCTTGAGTCAGAGATGTACAAGAAGAAGATACAAAGGTAAATTAGAGACAGCAATGTGCTATTGCTGGAGCTCTGGTGCGTAGTGCCTAAGGCATTTGACTGCTAACCAGAAGGCTGGCAGTTCAAATTCACCAGCCACTTCTCAGAAGGAAGGTTGGGCAATCTACCTCTAGTGATGCTGCCTCAGAAACCCAAGGAGGAGTTGCTCTGAGTAGGATCAGACCTAATGGCAGTGAGTTTGGTTTTTGGTGTTATTGCTGGTCCTGAGATGTGGATGGCCAGATGTAGAGGTCTCTAGCAGATAAAGCTAGTCCTAGTTGGCAGCCAGGTAGGAATTAGAAATGTCTGAAGTACACCCGTAAAGAAATGAATTTGGTCAACAAACCAAATGAACTTGGAAGCAGATTTCCAACTGCCTCCAGTAAAGAGCTCAGCTCTCCAGATACCTTGATTTTAGCCTAGTGAGACCAGTGTACTACTGCAGAAGAGCGGTAATAAATCTGTGTTGTTATAAGCCACCAAGTCTGCACTAATTTTTTAACAGCAGTGATAGAGAACTAAAACAGATAGATACACACATACGTGAACACACACACACACACACACACAAAGAGGAATCTCAACCTAAGGAATAATGATGCAGAACTGTAACTGATACCTGTTATGCTTAAACCCCAAACCTAAATCTTAAAATAAATATCCCAAATATACCACCTAATGCTATATGGAGAGCTCTGGTGGTGTACCACCTAAGGCATTTGACTGCTAACCAGAAGGCTGACAATTCAAACTCATCAGCCTTTCCTCAGAATTGAATTGAAGATTGAGTAATCTATGTCCATAGAGATACTGCCTCAGAAACACAAGGAGGGGTAGTGAGTCAAAATTGACTGGACAGCAGTGAGTTTGGTTTTTGTTTGCTTGTTTGTCTGTTTTTTGTAATGCTATATGTGGTCCCATACATTTTCACTCATCAAATACACATTATATATATATATATATATATGTGTGTGTGTGTGTGTGTGTGTATATATATATATATTTAGCTAAATGTCAATAAATATCAAGTGTAGCTATTCAGTATAATGGTGCTCAAATATTTGTACAATTTCTCCTCTGTCATTATTTTAGTATGCCATGGAAGGAAGATCTGGTGATATGCTTCCATAAATATTACAGTAAAACAAAACAAAACAAAAACCCTATGCTCAGGGAAAGGATAATCATAGGGAGGAAGTGAGAAAATAGTTGTTACATTGTGAGGATTGTAGTCAATGTCATGAAACAAAATAGGTATGAAGTATTGAATGTACACTGAATCAGCTTTGTAAAATTTCACCCAAGTCACAATAAAAAGTTTGGAAAAGAAAGAAAACAAAAAATACCCTATATCTCAATTCCACTCTATAACACATTGTTGCCATAGGTCAGAAGTGGCTCAATAGAAACTTGTTTAATTTTCTTTGGTTTATTATTTTAAAGATATTTTTAGAAGTAGCCAAAAAGTACAGACATTAATAATTTGATATTGACCTTAAAAGTGAAGCGGTATATCAGTATTCTTCACTAATAGCATCAGTGATAGTGTCATAACGTGAAATTATCTATGGCATTTTGACCTGTTCACCCATGAGTAGTCATCTTCTCCTAATCCAGGTAAATCCGGGAAGATATCATATATAAAGAGCATCTGGTTGGGAAAATCAACATTCTGGATAAGTGCAATGGAAAATAAAACATCTCTGAATCACATTTACTTAGTAGCTCTGATAAAGAGGTTTTCCTGCTATCCTCGCTGATGTTAAGACACATAAACAGTTGAAATATTCTGATCAGGGAGTGAGCACATCCAAGGTTGTTGTTGAGCCCATCTGAGAGTTCACTGTCCCAATGTTGCATGAGCTCTGAATTAGACCCAAAGCATGAGCCAAGCTGTCCTTGTAGCTCAGAGTTCACCATCTGACCACAGCTGGAATTTGTAGACTGGTGGAAAGCAGAGAAGAGGGAGCACATGCGGGGCTGTTATGTAGCTGGAAGGAGACCTGCCACTGGCAAGGGTAATGGTATGGCAAACACTTCACTACTGACAAACTAGATCCAACTCTCTTGCCTTAATTCTGCCAAATAAGACTGGAGAAACTCAGAAAGCCCTATGAAGAATAATTAAGGGAATGGAAGACTGATTTTATTAGGAGAGATCAAAAGGAATTTTACATTTGTTACTTGGCTATGCAAAACTGAAGTGGGATTAAGAAAATTATCAATAAATATTTGAAAGCCTTAAAATATTGGGAGGCCAATGGGGATGTTAATTACAAAGTACAATAATGTGGGACTATACACTTAATTGAAGTTAAGAGAAATAAATATAAAAAGCTAAGTTATTTCAAAGGGAGCATTGGTGATTCAGTGGTATAATCATTGCCTTCCATGTAGGAGCCATGTGTTTGATTCTTAGCCACCAAACTGTCTGTCAGTGGAGACATGTGTGTTGCTATGATGCTAAACAAATTTCAGTAGAGTTTTCAGACTAAGACAGATTAGGAAGAAAGGCCTGTGATCTAATATCAAATTCAGTCAATGAACAAATCTATGAATCGCAATGGTCTGATGATATATAGTTTATATATACATAAAATAGACTCACTGCCATTGAGTTGCTTCCAACTCACAGTAACCCTCACTGGGTTTCAACCTGGTCAGTTTTTAACAAAGTAGATTGTCCCATCTTCCTTCCATGGAGTGGCTGGTGGGTTTGGACATCCAACTTTCTGGTTAGCAGTCAAATGCCTTACGCACTGTGTCACAAGAACTCTTTGCAACGTACAAAGTATTTTATTACTTGTTATTTCTGTACAAAGGAAGGGATTAGAGGGTATAATTAGATTTTTCTAATTCTTAGTCAGTGGCTCTGAGATAGCCTGAAGGATGTAAACACAATGCTGTTTTTGAGACTGACGGTCTCTTTGTGGGTATGTAGATTTGTATACTCAGCACTACATCATGGGCTAAGCCAGATGCATTTGAGATAAAACTGATTCATTGCACCCATAAGACACTCAGAGAACATTCACTTGATATTTCCACATGAGCTGAAAGCCTATCATGTGAATTAGCAAGCTAGGGCTAAGAAAGAGAACATGCATCATGCAAAAAGCTATACTTCCATCAATTCCCCCCAAATGGGATACCAAAGCATATTGACTTCTCTTCTTCTCCTCTTGCTACAAGGCAAAGTTCCTCATTCTTTCAGAGGAGGAGTGAACGGTCTTATTTGACCAAAAAAAAAAAAAAGTGTGCTTTTTTTTCTTACTCTTCTATAATTTTCTTAACATGTAAGAGAATGGTAGCTACAATAAGGTGGATAACCAAACTCAGTAGTGGATCTCCTCCACAAAGCAACACTGCATGACCAGAGGTCCCAAAACAATATTGTACCTCCTCTCCCTCCTCTCAAATACAATTGCGTTGATTATCTCATAAGCCACAAGGGAACATGGTACTTTGGTAATTTGTTCTCAGGAACTTGCAAAATGACCCTAAGATTAATCTGTCACACATTATTTAATATCCAAGAAGAATTCTCTAGGCTTCAAGAAAAAAGAAGGATAAAAGAAGGAACTGATTTTAAGTATGTGAATGTTTACATGGGAATCCATAAGAATATGCAACCTGAGGCTACCTTGGTGTTTTTGATTGCTTTGAGCTCCTGTGGTTGAACATTCAAATGATCATACATCATTCCATGATTTATAGCATATCTCTCCCTTGTGTAAGCATCATTAGCCTAGTGGAAAATGGGCTACACAGCCAGTACATAAGAATGGTTTGTTAAATGTTTCTGTCATTTCAATGGGGAAAAAAAAAATCTGTAAATTATACTAGTGTTTCTACACCTTTCATCAGTTTACTGCTCTATTATCAATAAAAATATGACAACCTCAAGCAGTGAAAACATAAATGAATCATCAAATATTTCTCTTATTTTAAAACCTAAAATGATTGTCCCTGTATGGCACAAGCAGTTCAATGCTTAGGTGTTAACCAGATAGTTGGTGGTATAAGTCCAGCCACATCACCCAGAGTAGCCTTGGAAGAAATGTTTGGTGATGTACTTCCAACAAGTCAACCACTGAAAACTCTATGGAGCACAGTCCTACTCTGAGACTCATAGGGTCATCATGAGTTAGATCAGATTCAAAGGCAGCTGGTATTGTTTACCTGTTGATTATTTATAGGAAGTTAACTCTGATTATCAAAAAACCTAAAATGACTAATGGATTGGTTTATTCAAGAAATAAGATTTGGAAAATGGAAATTTGTTCTACTAATAATGTTTCTCTTCAAGATAGTTTCAGCTTCTTGATGAAATTACTCAAAATTCATAATATTTGTTGAGACTTTTTCTTCCATCTCTTCCATTTTCATTGAAATAGGCCTTTTCAGAATGTGGACCTTGAGAAACACTTTCTTTATCACAAAAATAAGTTTCCAGCATATAGAAGATAGTTGATGGTGTTTTCATTCCATTTACATACGAAATAGATGACCACACATTTCACAAATTAACATTCATAATCTTAACCATCACCTGTCCAAAAAGTTAGTTTTCATCACCAAATTGTTACTGGGAAATGAATACACTATAATTTATTTCTTTATTCAAATATGTAACTCAATTCACAGGTCCTAATGACATGCATTCCCTTGTAGGAATCTTATTTTGTATTTATTTGTTTTTCTCCACATCTACTTCATCTACTATTATGCATGAATATTTTTGAAAACAATCACAAGTTTTTCCAAAGCCAGCGTATTCTCTTCTCAACACCAGAAATACATATTGTTTTGTTTTCAAAAATTTACTATTATTTCTAGATAATCTTGTCCTGTGACAGACAGAAACAGGATATACTACAGAATCTTTTGTTACTTTGGAATATGAGAATAGATTCTTTATTGCTTTATTTCTCTTTTAACACACTAGGTTATTAAACTTTTTAAAGGCAAGAGCCAACTTTCTTTTTAGAACTCACTGCACCTGGCCCATAGTGGCTAAGGCACTTGACTGCTAACCAGAAGGCTGGAGGTTCAAACCCACCAGCCACTCCTCGGAAGGAAGATGGGACAATCTACTTCCATAGTGATACTGCCTCGGAAACCCAAGGAGGGGTCACTATGAGTCGGGTCTGACTCGACGGCACACAACAATAACAACAACAACAAACACCTGGCCCAGAATTTGTTGATTGTTTCAATTTAAAAGATCTGAAAGTAACCACACAATTCCTGAAATTTTGTACTTTTGCATTACATTTTCACTTACATTAAAAATATTGAGCTGAAAAAAAAGATGTTCTACTAAGATATTTTCCAAGACCTTCTCTAACTCCCTTTCCTTTTTGTTAGTTACTGTTTTATATTAAAACATGGCCCTTAGAAAGATGTATGAATTTCTAAGTCCTTGTGAATATGACCTAGTATGAAAATAGTGTCTTTGAAAGTGTTATCAGTTGATAACATGAAGTCATATTGAAGAATGGTAGTTACTACTCCAATCATAAAAAATAAAAAGAAAAAAAAAAAGAAAAGACAGAAAGAAAAAAACAAACCCGTTGCCACACTGACATCAGGTCGATTCTGACTCATAGTGAACCCAATTGGGTTTGCCAAAGGTGGTAAATCTTTACAGAAGTCGATTTCCCGGCCTTCCTTTCATGGAGTGGCTAGCGCATTTGAACTACTAACCTTCTGGTTAGCAAATGCCTTAGCCACTGCCCCACCAAAGCTCCCTTAAAAAAGAGGAGAGGAAACGCAGAAAGGCATCCATGTTCAAGGTGCATCTTCATGCCAAAGAACACCTGGAACTACGAGAAATTGAGAGATAAGGAAAAGAAAAGAAAAATCCACTTCAGTTTCAGAGAGAACATGCCCTGCTAACAATCTGAATTTGGATGATAAGTCTCCAGAAATGTGAGACAATAAATTTCTGTTGTTTCAAGCCACCTATAGCTTAGTGCCTAAGGCACTTGACTGATAACCAGAAGGCTGGCGGTTCAAACCCACCAGCCACTCTTCAGAAGGATGATGGGGAAATCCACTTCTGTAGTGACACTGCCTCGGAAACCCAAGGAGGGGTCTCTATGAGTCAGGTCCGACTCAACTGCACATAACAACAACAACAATACACTTACCTTGGATTCTGTTATTGTTCTTTATTTTTTACATGCATATGAGGTTTGTCTTTCACAGTACAATATGTGTCTATACTTCTTGGGAGCCCCATTTTCATTACCTTTAGAAAATTTTGAATTTGTTATGCTTTTATATGTGTCAGTAATCACAATTACCATGGGTTAATATGAAAGAAATACATAATTAAACTAAAACTCTTCAAATAATAGAAGTATAATTCTAATATTAGATTTAAATTCCTTCATATATAAAAATTTATGGAAAGAGAAAAATCTGAGTACGTCTTTATTTTATCGAACTTTTTTTTTTTCCCTTTTCCAAAGCTGGTTCACAGAGGACCTGCCAAAGATATTTTGGATCAAAGTTTGCTAAAGTTTAATGAACACTGGACTGAAGCATATTTGCATAAACTTGTAGAAGCCACTTAACCTTTGTGGATATCTGTTTCTTCTTTGGTAAAACGAGGGATGGGACTCTTGATCCCCTTATTAAAAAAAAAAAATCTATTATTCAAAAATAAATGAATAGATGCACTGAGTTGTTGAAGCAAGGCTATAATCTTAAAAGTATATTTCTTTGGAAGCTGTTTTAAATTGATAGTATCAATTTCCATGGGAAACAACAAATAATATCAGTGCTATCATTCAGTTCTAATCACAATCACATATAATAATTTAATTGTATTGTAATATTTTATGTCTAGAGATCAAATAAAGTTTAACATATTCTTAATAATGGGGTCATGGTTAATCAAAGGAGTTGTTGTTAGGGGCCGTCCAGTTGGTTTAGATTCATAAAGACCCTATGTGCAACAGAAGAAAACATGCCTGGTCATTTACTATTGTCAGAATGTTTGCTGTGTTTAAGCCCATTGTTACAGCCACTGTGTTCATCCATCTCATTGAGAGTCTTCCCATTTTGCTGACCCTGTACTTGACCAAGCATGATTTCCTTCTCCAGTGACTGGTCCCTCCTGATAACATGACCAAGGTACAAAAAGTGAAGTCTGGCCATTCTCACTTCTTAGGAGCATTCTAGCCTGTACTTCTTCCAAGAGAGATTTGTTCATTTTTCTGGAAGTTCATGGTATCTTCAATATTCTTCACCAACACCACCATTCAGATGCATCAGTTCTTCTTTGATCTACCTTATCCACTGTCCAGATCTCACATGCATATGAAGCTATTAAAAATAACATGGCTTGGTTAAGGTGTACCTTAGTCTTTAAAATGATACCTTTGGTAGTTGCCACGTTAAAGAAACCTTTTGCAGCAGATAAGCCCAGTGCAATACATTGTTTGAACTCTTAACTATTGCTTCCAGGTGCATTGATTCTGGATCCAAGTAAAATGAAATTCTTGACAATATCAATCTTTTTCTCCATTTATCATGATGTTGCTTAGTTGTGAGGATTTTTGTTTTCTTTCTGTTGAGGTGAAATCCATACTGAAGGCTGTAGTCTTTGATCTTCATAGGTGCTTCAAGTGTTCTTCACTTTCAACAAGCAAGGTTGTGTCATCTGTATATCGCAGGTTATTAATGACTTACTCCAATTCGGATGCTGTATTCTTCTTCATATAGTTGTTTTTTGGATTACTTGATCAGTATACAGATTGAATAAATATGGTGAATGGATACAGCCCTGATCAAAGATTTCCTGATTTTAAAACTATTGGAAAAACCACATCTTAGTCTATACACAAGATTCTCATATGGCACCGTGGCTGGACTTGGTTCTCAGTGGTTTGGCAGACCCTGGACAGGTTGCTGTAGTATAAAGTATATTGTGTGTGTATATATATATAGTATAATGTATGTATATATGGTTGGGCAATCCTACTTCCGTAGTGATACTGCCTCGGAAACCCAAGGAGGGGTCGCTATGAGTCGGGGCCGA
>NW_006921695.1:4163011-4168052 GCF_000298275.1 Orycteropus afer afer | reverse complement strand
TATATATATATATATATATATACACACACACACACATATATATATGTATATGTATTTGTATATACATATATGCATATGTGTAGATGTGTAGATGTGTATATATATGTGTTATATGTGTGTGTGTATTCATTAACAACCTGTGATATGCAGATGACACAACATTGCTTGCTGAAAATGAGGATGACTTGAAGCAATTAGTGATAAAGAGTGAAGACTGCAGTATGGATTACATATCAACATAAAGAAAACAAAAGTCCTCACAACTGAACCAATAAGCAGCATCACAATAAATGGAGAAAAGATTGATGTTGTCAACGATTTCATATTACTTGATTCTGAAATCAACACCAATGGAAGCGTCAGTAAAGACATGAGATAATGTATTGCACCAGGCAAATCTGCTGCAAAAGCCCTGTTTAAAGTGCTAAAGAGCAAAGATGTCTCTTTGAAGACTAAGGTGTGCCTAACCCAAGCCATGATATTCTCAATCATCTCATAGTCATGTGAAAGCTGGACATTGAATAAGGAAAACCAAAGAAGAGTTAATACTTTTGAGTTGTGATCTTGGCAAAGAATACTGAAAGTATCATGGACTGCCACAAGAATGAACAAATCTGTCCTAGAAGAAAAACAATCAGAAATCCCTTGGAAGCAAGAATGGCCAGTCTTCATCTGACGTACTTTGATCATGATTTCAGAAGGGACCATTCCCTGGAGAATTATATAAAGGTTGGTAAAGTGGAGGGTCAATGAAAAAGGGGAATGTCCTCAACAAGTTGGATTGACACAGTGGCTGTGCTAAAGCGGCAAGATGGTGGCATCTTCTGACCTCCTCTAATTACACAGAGGAGGACAGAGTCACCATCAGCAGCCCAATGCCTGCTCCTATGAGGCCATACATGCCACCACCCTCCAGCCCTCTTACTAACCCTGACACCAACTGTTCCTCCCACTGCACCCATCACCTCTATGCTGGGTTTGATAATTTGCTGCAATGTCCACACAGAACTCACAGATTATGAGGTTTATTAGGGAAGCAACAGACTACAATTCAAGTTCAGGAACACACTCAACCTCTCTCAACCAGTCATCTCTCAGTCACTGTCTCTCTCAGTAGCACACCTCCTTCTCAGCAGTGCAAGTCTCTTATCTCTCTCAGCAGCATGTCTCTCTCATGTCTCTCAGCAGTACACTATTCTCAGCAGCATGTCTTTCTCAAGTGGCAATCAGAGAGACTCCTTCTGCCTCTATGAGGGCTCCTTTTGAGCCTGGCAGAGTGTCCAAATTAACCAATCCCAACATCAGAATACTATACACCTGAGAGAGAGCAAACTTCCCAGAAAGTTGCTTTGTGTTGCTCCAGGTGGATGATTTTAACAAGTAGCTACTAAGTTACTCACAGCAAAGTGGGAGTTACAAATACTATGGCTAGAAAAGTCATATCATGTTATTTACTACACCACAGGCTGCAATAATGGGCTCAGGTATATCAAGGATTGTGGAGCTGGTGCAGGACCAAGCAGTGTCTAGTTCTATTGTACATAGGGACACTATGAGTAGGAACCAACAAGATGGCACCTAACAACAGTAATGTGTGTGTGTGTATACACATATGCACATATATATATATTTGCATATACACATATATACACACACACATAAGCATAAGCACATGCTCTGGCTATATTTCATTATTACATTTCATTTTTCAAGTATCTCACTCCAGTTGAGCCACATTATCCATATATTGTTTTTGTTAGGTGTCATCAAGTCAGTTTTGATTCATTGTGACCTCTATGTATAACAGAATGAAAAACTGTCTGGTCTTGCTCCATCTTCACAATTGTTGTCATGCTTGAGCCCATCGTTGCAGCCACTGTGTCAATTCATCTTGTTGCATGTCTTCCCCCTTTTTCTTGACCCTCTACTTCAACAAGCATGAAGTACTTCTTCAGGCTCTGGTCCCTCCTTATATAAAGACCAAGGTAGATGAGATGAAGTCTGGCCATTCTCACTTCTAAGGAGCATGTCAACTGCATTTCATCCAAGATAGCTTTTTTTCATTCTCTGGCAGTCCATGGTATATTCAATATTCTTCACCAGCACTACAATTCAAATGAATGAATTCTTCTGTGGTCTTACTCATTCATTGTCCAGCTTTCACATACATGCTAGTCTATTGAAAATCAATGGCGTGGGCCAGGTGCATATTAGTCTTCAAAGTGATGTCTTTGTTTTTTAGTACTGTAAGGTGATATTTTGCAGCACATTTGCCCAATGTAATACATCTGATTTTTTGCTTCTTCCATGGGCATAGATTTTGAATCTATATAAAATGATATCCTTGATGATATCAATGTTTTCTCCATTTATAATGATGTTCCTAATTGGTCTAGTTGTGAGGATTTTTGTTTTCTTTATGCTGAGCTGTAATTCAAATTCTGATCTTAAGTGCTTCAATGTTTCTTCACTTTCAGCAAGCAAGGTTTTTTCATCTGCGTATTCCATGTTGTTGATAAGTTTTCCTCTAATCCTGTTTGTACATTCTTCTTCATATAATCCAGATTTTGGAATTATCTGCTCAGCATACAGATTGAATAACTATGGTGAAACGATGTATTCCTGACATACACTTTTCCTGATTTTAAACCATGCAGTAGCCCCCTCTACTGTTGAAATGACAGCCTCTTGGTCTGTGCACAGATTCCTCATGAGCATAATTAAGTGGTCTTAATGTTATCCACAATTTGTTATCCACTCTTCTTAATGTTATCCACAATTTGTTATCCACTCTTCTTAATGTTATCCACAATTTGTTATGAATTTGTTATGATCCACACAGTCAAATGCTTTGGCATAGTAAATAAAAAGGAGCTCTGGTAGCATAGTGCCTAAGGCTCTGGACTGCTAACCAGAAGGCTGGAGGTTCAAACCCACCAACCACTCCTCAGAAGGAAGGTTGGGCATTCCTACTTCTGTAGTGATACTGCCTCGGAAACCCAAGGGGGGTCGCTATGAGTCAGGGCCGACTCGATGGCAAATAACAACAACAACAGTAAATAAAACACAAATAACATATTTCTGGTATTCTTTACTTTCAACCAAGATCCATCTGACATCAACAATGATAACCCTGTTTCATGTCTTCTTCTAAATTTGCTTGAATTTCTGGGATTTCCATGTCAATGTACTGCTGCAACATTTTTATAATTATCTTCAGCAAAATTTTACATGTGTGTGATATTAATGGGCCAAATATGCACACCTTCCAGTCAGTTAACCACGTAGGTGTCTTCCAAATTTCTAGGCATAGACATGTGAACACCTTGAGCATTGCATCCATTTGTTGAAACATCTCAATAGCAATTCCGTCAATTTTTCTAGTCTTATTTTTACCAATATTTTCAGTGAAACTTGAACTTTTTCCTCCAATGACATCAGTTATTGATCATATGTTACCTCCTGAAATGGTTGAATGTTGACCAGTTTTTTTTTTTTTTTTTTTTTTGGTACAGTTCATTCAGTATATTCCTTCCATTTTCTTTTGATGTTTTTTTCATTGTTCGGTATTTTACCCATAAAATCCTTCAATATTGCAGCTCAAGGCTTGGATTTTTTTCTTAAGTTCTTTCAGCTTCAGAAATGCAAATATATTCTTCCTTTTTGATTTTCTCACTCCAGGTCTTTGCATATTTCATTATAAAAATTTACTTTTTATTCTTGAAATGCCCTTTAAAATCTTTGTTCAGACCTTTTACTTCATCATTTCTTCTATTCACTTTAGCTACTCTCCATTCAAAAACAAATTTGAGAGTCTTCCCTGACATCCATTTTTGTCTTTTCTTTCTTTCCTGTCTTTTGAATGACTTTTGCTTTCTTTATGTAAGATATTCTTGATGCCATTCCACAATTTGTCTTGCTCCTCTAGAGAACTCAGACTTAAGACATCTACCTAAAGCAAACCCATTGCTCATTGCCCTCAAGACTCAGAGTGACCGCAAATATGACTGAAGGTTATCTAGCAATGATGGAATAAAATAAACTTTATCAACTTAACATTGTGTAAAGTATAGGAAATGCAGGGGATGAATATATTCTGTCCTTAAATTCCATCTGAGAAATAATTTTCATTATTGTTAGTGTAGAATTTTAAAATATGTGAAATCTGCTACATATATTTTGAAATATAATTAAAATGTCCCAGATTTGGGAGAAAAAACTATGTGTAGTGATGTCTTAGAAGAACCAAAACCAAACCAAACTCACTGTCAGTGAATTTACTGTGATTCATGTTGTTGTTGTCGTTGTTGTTATGTGCTGTCGAGTCGGCCCCGACTCATAGCGACCCCTCCTTGGGTTTCCGAGGCAGTATCACTACGGAAGTAGGATTGCCCAACCTTCCTTCCGAGGAGTGGCTGGTGGGTTTGAACCGCCAGCCTTCTGGTTAGCAGTCAAGTGCTTTAGCCACTATGCTACCAGAGATCCCTATTTGGTTTCCCAAGCTATAAATCTTTACAGCAGAAGACTGTAAAGATGCCTCATCTGTCTTCTGCAGAGTGGCTGGTGGATTTGAACTAGTGACGTTTTAGTTAGCAGTTAAATACCTTAACCACTACAGAGCTACTTCTTAGAAGCACAGAAAGATACAAATATGAGCCATCTTACTGCCAAACATGATTTCATGCTTTTACGCTATATGTCTCCTTGCTACCACAGTACAGGACTCAGGGGTACAAAACCAACATCTAAGAATGTTATATTAAAATTTTGTGGTCATCAAGATTTTGCAACTTTTATTTCAATATCTGTCCATGTTTCATTATTATATCTCACTTTTTAAATATCTTACTTCAGTTACATCACATTACTCATCATTCCATTAATAGCCCTTAATTTGTGACCATGTTCATGCTATTCTTGTGTAATATCTGCATGGTGTGTCTTATTTTAAATCTTGAATGCTAATTTGGCCACTAGTAATCCCTACCCTAGAAAATATAATTTCTTTTTTCCCATTGATGTTCCTTTAAATATATATATA
>NW_006921695.1:4160619-4162016 GCF_000298275.1 Orycteropus afer afer | reverse complement strand
GAGGTAATTGAAAATACTATGGCTTATATTATGTGTACCTTAGTCTTCAAAGTGGTATCTTTGCTCTTCAAAGCTTTAAAGAGCCTTTTGCAGCAGATTTACTCAGTACGATACCACATCTGATTTCTTGACTGCTGTTTCCATGGGGGTTGATTGTGGATCTAAGTAAAATAAAATCTTTGATAACTTTAATCTTTTCTCCATTGATCATGATGCTGGTTATTGGTCCATTTCTGAGGATTTTCATTTTCTTTATGTTGAGGTGTAATTCATACTGAAGACTTTGATCATCATCAGTAAGTGCTTCAAGTCATCTTCACCTTCAGCAAACAAGGTTGTTTCATCTGCATATCTCATATTGTTAATGAATCTTCCTCCTATCATCATGCTATATTCTTCTGCATATAATCCAGCTACATCGATTATTTTTATATTTATTTTATTATATTAAATTGAGTTTAGATTGAATAAGTATGGTGAAAGAGTACAATCCTAACACACTGCCTTCCTGATTTTGAACCATGCAGTATCCCCTTCTTCTGTTCCAACAAAAGCCGCTTGGTCTATGTACAGGTTCCTCATGAGCACAATTAAGTGTTCTGGAATTTCCATTCTTCATAATGTTATCCATAATTTGTTATGATCCACACAGTTGAATGGCTTTGCATAGTCAATCAATCCTTATCATTATCTCTTTATGTATGCAAACACTTCAAATGATTGTAAAGATTGTTGATATTTTATGCCCAGACACAAGTTTATTACAGGCAGAAATTGCACTGTTGTCAAATGGAAGGATGAATAAATGAATGAATGAGAATAAATTCATTCTGTGGATTCTTACTGAAAAAACTTTTACTGACTTCCAAACCATGAGATAGAACTAATTAAACAACTATATCTGTGAATATTAAATTTAACAGAATAAGCTCCCTCATATATGGCGTAACTTCAAGATATTTATTAGTATTTATCCGCTCTGGAATTCAGATACTTTATGTAGTTTCTTTTCTTTTTATATATATTTTTTTAATTGTGATTTGGATGAAAGTTTCCAGAGCAAATTCACTTTCCATACAGCAGCTCACATACACTTTGTCTCATGACACTGACTGCAATTTACTACAATGCAACAGCTCCCCTCCCACCTTCCCATAGTTACCGCTTCCCTGTTCCCTTCTCTCCATGTACTCCTGCTCCCTGAGCTGTCTCCCTGTTTATACAAAGCCCTTCTATTCTTCCAGGATTGTTCTCTCCAAGAAGTGTATCTACCTAATGTAAATGTTCAGCTCATATGCCTGTCTTTTGTTTGGCTGGAAGCCACATGAGTGGGTTATGTTCCAGGGTTAAGTTCTAGACCTGAAGAGTAGCTAGAGGCCGTTGTCTCAGTGGTTCCA
>NW_006921695.1:4154655-4159144 GCF_000298275.1 Orycteropus afer afer | reverse complement strand
TGGTTAAATAAATTTAATTTAATTAAAAATTAAATTCCTCCAGAGAACACAATGTAGGTGTTAAAATGAAGATGGCAAATATTTGCATTGTCATGGGAATACCTTTCTAATATATTAAGTGACAAAAGCAGGTTATAAAGTATTTTGTATAGTGCAACTAAATTAAGTTTTAATATAACTATGGCACATGAAAAATAGAAAAAAATGTTATCAATAATGAGATTAATTGTAATTTTATTTATTACTCATTTATAATATTGATTTTTTTGTACATAAAATTTATTTGTGTTTCAACTACTTTTTAAATTTGATTTTTGAAATACAACATTTGTCATGGTTTAGAAACAGAAGAAATACACATGATTTCCAAATGAGATTAAATTCCAAAAGGCGGACAGAACACAGAAGGAGAAAATCTAGACCTGGTGCCTTCTACAAGATTGTATCACACAAAAAAAGTTTCCAATTCATTTTTAACAAATACACAGACATTAGGTAAGTACAGTGAAGGTCATTAGCCTGATCAGTTAAGGGATATTATGCTGCATCTGAATAACTTTCCCTGTAAGGAAAGATCTTAGATCCAGGAATGGAATTTATCTAGTCCCTTCCAAGGCAATGGGATTATTAATACTATACAGGAATTTGAGACAGAGCTCCAGTTCTGAAGAGAGAGATGTGTTCATAATGTATAACCAAATAGCACCTAGGAGACGGGTTCATGTAGATAGCCAGTCCTATGAATTGGGCCAATACAGGGTGGAGAGACTGTCACTCTGGGGGAAGTTGGTTCATATCTCAAGGCATTGGGTCTTTAAAGAATAAATTAAATTTAAAGTGATAGTGCCATATCACTGGGACAAAGGATTCTGTTTTTCAAGTTTATTTAACATGGATGTTAGACCTCTTTCCATCATAAGTCATAGAAAATCTAACTCAAAACAACTCTAAGAAAAACAGAACAGGATGTTTCAGGATAGTTGGAACCAGGTGTCAATCAAGGCTTCAGTTTCAATTTGTCTTGGCTCTTCATTTTATACTTTCTCTGTTTGCTCCATTTTTCTGCAGGCTTTCCATTAATGATGACAAAATACCACAAAATGGTCCAGAATTTACTCTGTTTTTCATCATCCATTAGCAGAAAGGAGAATCCTTTTTCCCAAAATTTCTCTAAAGCCTAAGAATTTATTCTCATTGCATTGTGTTGGATCTCATTCTCATCTGGAACAATCACTACGACCAGGGGTTGCAAAATGCTACTATTTGTGGCAGAGTCACATTATCTCAAATGGATGCTCTGTGAAATGAACATCATCCAGACATGTGGACAGAGGATGTATGGGAAAGATGAATACTGGAGGAAAACCAGAAAACTGTTCATAAGAAGGACAAATTAATCAGGATGGGCACAAGTTTATCCACTATGCTTCCTCAGTCAGGTAAAATTGAAACAGAGAATAAAATGACACTGTCCTTCTTAGTGAGAAACATCAGGGAATCAAGTTGATAAGGCAAAAAATAAGGTGATCAGGTATTTAATAACAATACAAACAAAAATGACAATAGTTTCTATAATTTGTAATTATAAAACAGATGGTAATAGCCAGTGGTGTCACTAAGGTTGATGTCACTCAGTGTGGTAACTCGTGTTACTCACCCCATCTCATGGACCTTCTCCCATACCAGACCATACAGAATCCTTAGCAATGTTTTTTTGTACTAATATTATTTATACGTCATGATTTCTATATATTACAGAATGTAATGGTTATAGTAGTGACGTAAACAACTAGCAAGATTAAAATTTAAGCTTTAAATTTCAGTAGTGCTAGAAGAAGAAAACTGCATGATTCAAAGCATCATTGTAGTTGGGTAATAATGACAGATCTAACTGGAGCACATTCCAAACCAAACCAAACTCACTGCTGTGGAGTCAGATCTGACTCATGGCAACCCCTCCTTGGGTTTCCAAGGTGCTTTCACTAGGGAAATAGATTACCCAGCCTTCCTTCTGAGGAGTGGCTGGTGGGTTTGAACCTCCAGCCTTCTAGTTAGCACTCAAATGCCTGAGGCACTATGCCACCAGAGCTCCTCCCAGAGCACATTAGAAGATTCATAAAGTAAATTAGCATAGAGGTTTAGCCTTGTAGGTATATTGATTCATGTAAACTGATTCATTTGTAGATTCTACAGGAATCTATTTGCAAGGAAACTACAGGAATATTTTCATTAAAAAAAAAATTATTTTTTAAAAATATAGTTTTAGAAAAAATGCATAATAATACATTTCTACTGAAAAACTGAACAAAAATTTTATAGACTGTCATTTTGGTGCTACCCCATCTGACAGTGTCACCCAGTGCAGCCCACAGAACCCACATTCCCCTAGTGATAACTATTTTGAGATCAGTTAGGTAAATATATCTTACATTGTTAGATTGGCTTTGTTTTCTGTTTCCTGGATTATGATTCATCTAGGATGCATTACCTGAAAAACATGTAAAGCAGTCAATGGCTTTCTCATCAAGCCAGCCTTAATCTTCATTTCAAAATGAAATTTAATCATTACTACACTCATGCTCCTGTAGAACAACAGTAATGTATGGAAGGAGACAAGAAACAAAAAGAATTAAAATAACATTTAACAAGATATATACTCTTGCACTCCATAATTTCTTTTCATTAGTATGATTCTTAATTATTTAAATGTATTGTGTTAGAGTTTTAGTGTTCTGATTTTGAAACAGAGTATTCTCTTTGATTCATAACAATTTAACATATATATTTAACTTACAGGTGAATTCTACTTTTAACAATATACTTATCCTCATAACCTGGAACAAGTAATAACTTGTACCTTCCCCAGGCCCAGATGGAATTAGTATTAATGGAAAAGTTGACTCAGAAAAGTTACAGTTTAACAAGATTTCATGCAAGCACATATGAAACTATATAATTGTTCCTCACTTTCATCTCCCCAGGTATTTTTTTAGTTGATTTACCGTCAACCTTGTCATTTTCACATCATACCTAAGAAAGTGGAAGGTAATGGCTTACGGACTATAGTCTGATGAAAATATAGCTTATTTTACTGTTGTTAGAAAGGGGTCCTGATGGTGCATTGGTTAAATGCTTAGCTTCAAACTGAAATATCAATGGTTCAAACCCAACAGCTACTTTGCAGGAGAAAGATGTGACAGTCTGCTCCACAAAGATCAGAACTTTGGAAACTGTGTAGTGCAGTTCTGCTAAGTCCTATAGTCAGAACTGATTGGACAGCAATAGGCACAGAATGCTAACATGTGTATAATTAATTAGTTTAAACATTCTATCCTGTTGATCATGAAGATGTCTCATTAAATGGGCACCCATCATTTGTTTAGAGCTAAATAACAACAGTGTTTGGATTCCTGTGACTCTGATAAGGAAGGTATATAATGCAGTTGCAATGAGTTCCTCCTTGATTATTATTATTATTATTATTATTATTTAGGTGATTGAAATGACAATGTAAGGTGAAATATCCAATACATCATGAAGGAATAGAAACATAGCGTCCAGAAGTTTTGAGTGACAAATATAGATGGATGAATATGTTGTTGTTGTTAAGGGTCTTCAAGTTGGCTCTGACTCATAGCAACTCTATGTAAAACAGAATGGAATAATTCCTGATCCTGCACAATAGTTGGTATATTTGAGGACATTGTTGTAGCCACTGCGTCAATCCATGTCATTGATGATCTTCCTCTTTTTTGGCTTACCCTTTCCTTTACCAAGCATGATGTTCTTCTCCAGAGATTGGTCCTCCCTGATAATATCTCCACAGTAGGTGAGATGATATCTTGCCATCTTCACTTATAAAGAACATCCTGTTGTACTTTCTTCAAGACTTATTTGTTCACTCTTCTGATAGTCTATGATATATTCAGTACTTTTATCAACATCACAATTCAAATACATCATTATTTTTTCATTTTCCTTTTTCCAGTTATCTCTGGCATGTGAAGCAATTGGAAATACCATGGCTTGGGTCAGGCATACTTTAGTTATCTAAATGGAATATATGTTTTTTAAGATTTTAAGGAGATTTCTTTTTTCCAGCAAGTTTGCCCATGAGTATTGATTATTGATCCAATTAAAATGAAACAAAGAAGAATGCAGCATCAGGATTGGAAGATCCATTTTCGAGTGATGTGTTTGACTCAAAGACCATAACAAACAGTAACAGGTGAGTACCTATTAAAATGACTATAAAGGGATCCTTTCCTTAGTTGAAGTCAAGAGGATAAAAAGACCATTAAAGTACACCAATTCCTCACTTTTCCCTATGATTAGATTCCAAAGACCAGGTTGTTATGTGAAAATTGTTGTTGTTGTTGTTATGTGCCGTCAAGTCGGCCCCGACTCATGGCGACCCCTCCTTGGGTTTCCGAGGCAGTATCACTACGGAAGTAGGATTGCCCAACCTTCCTTCCGAGGAGTGGCTGGT
>NW_006921695.1:4152944-4153384 GCF_000298275.1 Orycteropus afer afer | reverse complement strand
GGATTTGAACCACCAGCCTTCTAGTTAGCAGTCAAATGCCTTAGACACCATGCCACCAGAGAGTGTACTATATAATCTACTTATGCATATATAACAAGCCTGCTGCTGTCAATTCTGATTCATAGTGACCCTATAGAACAGAGTAGAACTGTCACACAGGGTTTCCAATGCTGTAACTCTTTGGGGAGGCAGACTGCCACATCTTTCCTCCATGCAGCTGGTGGGTCAAACTGCCCATCCTTTAGTTTGAAGTGTAAAATTATATTTCTTAATAGCTATTGAAGTCATACTTTTTTTTTTTTGTATTCATGTTTTGAAATTTCAGTTAAGTGTTTTCATCTAAAGGAGTTATTTGAAATCAAAATATGCTTTAAGTAACATTTTGCATTGGGTTACCTTCCTGATAAGTCACCTGGGTCTAACTTGAATGCCATGATCAA
>NW_006921695.1:4134401-4144475 GCF_000298275.1 Orycteropus afer afer | reverse complement strand
CTTGGGAATAAATTTTACCAGGGACACAAAAGACATCTACAAAGAAAACTATAAAAAACTACTTCAAGAAACTATAAGAGATCTACATAAATGGAAGAACATCCCATGTTCATGGATAGGAAGATTGAACATTGTGAAGATGTCAATTCTACCTAAAGCAATCTATACATTCAATGCAATCCCAATCCAGATCCCATCAACATTCTTTAGAAATATGGAAACACCAACCACTAACTTTATATGGAAAGGAAAGAGACCTTGGATAAGGAAAGCACTATTGAAGAACAAAGTGGTAGGTCTCACACTGCCAGATCTCAAAACCTACTATACAGCAACAATAGTCAAAATTGCCTGGTATTGGTTTAATGACAGATACATAGACCAATGGAATAGAATCGAAAACCTAGAAATAGATCCACTGCCCTATGGTCAGCTGATCTTTGACAAAGGGCCAAGATCCATTAAATGGGGAAGAGAATGTTTGTTTAATAAAGGTGCTGGCAAAACTGGAGATCCATTTGCAGAAAAATGAAACAAGATTTGAACCTCTCACCATACACAAAAACAAACTCCAGATGGATCAAAAACTTCAATGTGAAACCCAAAATTATAGCATTCCTCAAGGAAAAACTAGGGGCAAATTTAGGAGGAGCTCTGGTAGCATACTGCCTAAGGCACTTGACTGCTAACCAGAAGGCCAGTGGTTCAAACCCACCAGCCACTCCTTGGAAGGAAGATGGGGCAATCTACTTCCATAGTGATACTGCCTCGGAAACCTACGGAGGGGTTGCTATGAGTCAGGTCCGACTTGACGGCACATAACAACAACAACAACAATATATTGTATAAAGAGACTATCAAGCATAACTCAAAATGCACAAATAGCAGAAGAGAAACCAGATATTGGGACCTTCTAAAAATTAAATGTTTATGTGCTTCTAAAGACTTCTCCAAAAAAGTCAAAAGAGAGCCTACAGATTGGGAAAAAAATATTTGGTAATGACATATCTGACAAGGGACTTATCTCCAGAATTTATAGAAAATCCCAACACCTCAATAACAAAAAGACAAAAACACAATTAAAAAATGGGCAGAAGATATGAACAGACACTTCACCAGAGAGAATATTCAAGTGGCCAACAAACATATGAAGAAATGCTCATGCTCATTAGCTATTAGAGAGATGCAAATCAAAACAACAATGAGATACCATCTTGCTCCAACACTAGTAGAAATGTTCAATGAGACACTAAATGACAAATGCTGGCGAGGATGTGGAGAGATTGGGACTTTCATACACTGCTGGTGGGACTATAAAATGATACAACCATTGTGGAAAGCAGTATGGTGATTCCTTCAAAAGTTGGAACTAGAAATACCATTTGACCCACCTATTCCATTACTAGATATATATCCTAAAGAAGGGAGAACCATGACAGGAACAGACATACACACACCGATGTTCATCGCAGCACTATTTGCAATAGCCAAAAGTTGGAAACAACCTAGGTGTCCATCAACTGAAGAATGGATAACCAAACTATGATACATACACACAATGGAATACTATGCAACCCTAAAGAATAATGTAGAACCTGCAAAACACTGCATAACATGGATGAACTTGGAGGACATTATGCTGAGTGAAATAAGTCAATCACAATAGGACAAATATTGTATTAGTCCATTATTGTAAAAGTCAAGGCAATGTTTATATATGGAAGGACATTTTCTTTGTTCGTTACCAGGGGTGGGAGGGGAGGGGAGGGAACACTGTTAGATAGATAGAGATAAGTATTGATTTGGGTGAAGAGAAGGGCAATGTACCAAATGTGAGTGATCAATATAGTGGCATCGAGGACAAGAAAGACATAGAAAGGTACGTGGGAGGTACAGACAACAAAGATGAACTCTTTTGCACATATAGTATGGCATTGTCAGTGAAGGCAAACATGGGTATATGGGTGGATAGATGGGTGGACAGGCTGAACTATTAGGTATGTCGAAGTGGGGAGTGTACCCAAGAACATGTATAGGGTTGGCAGACAATGGTCCTATAACTTTATGTATATGATCTGAATTCCCAGGTGTATAGTGGAGCTGACAAGGGACAAGGTTGTAGTCACTGCTTGGTCACAGCCAGCTACCTAGAGGGACTTAGTAATTGAACCTGTGGGCTCAGGACCATAATTGCAGAGGATATCAAGCTCAATTGGCATAACATACTACACAAAACATTGTCCCACCTCCTACCGTGGTGAGTAGCAACTGGGATCTTAAAAGCTAGCAAGCTGCCATCTAGATGCAGCGATGGGTCTCTCCTTGTCCAGAGCCAAGAAGAATGAAGAAAACCAAAAATTCATGGAAACAATTAGCCCTAGCGACTTGTACACCATTTGATCTGTTTACCAGATCTGGACTATGAGACCAGAAGAACTAGATGGTGCCCAGCTACTACTGTCAACCACTTGGAAGAGGATCTATGTAGGAGATCCTGGATAGAGAGGGAGAACAATGTGGAACAAAACTCAAAAGCATTTGGAAATAAAAAAGGGGGACCAGGTTTGCTGGTCTGATAGAGCCTGGTAGAACCACTGAAACTATGGCCCCTAGCTGCCCTTTAGGTCTGGAATTGAACCCACTCCTGTGGCTTCCAGCCAAATAGTAGACAGGCATATGAGTTGAACACTTACCTGAGGTAGATATACTCCTTGGAGATAACAATCATGAGAGAAAGAAGGGTGACTTATGCACAGGGAGACAGCTCAGGGGGCAGGAGTGCATGGAGGGATGGACACAGGGAAGAGATATAACTACTGGGAGGAAGTAGGAGGGGAGATGTTGCATTGTGGTAAATTGTGGTCAATGTCATGAAACAAAATGCATGTGAACTGCTGTATGGAAAGTGTATTTGCTCTGTAAATTTTCACCCAAATCACAATTAAAAAAGAAAAGAAAAGAAAAAAAAAAAGAATTTCATTTTTAAAAGGACCCAGTCATCTAGCTTAAAGAAAAAAAAAAAAAAAAAAGAAGTGTAATTTTTAAGATGGCCAATTATTTAATAATAGCTTAATTAATTGTTTGAAAATTCAGAAAATACACTGCTTTATATTTTTCTCCTTAAAATAGTTTCTCAACTTAAATATATAGCAGAAGGAAATGAAAAATAACAAACTGGGCAGTTTTCTCAAAATATTGCATTTGGTTGAGAAACAGAAAAATAAAATTACAGAAACAGAAACAGGGAGCCTCAGGAACTCAAGAAAGAACAAAGAGAAGAGGCCAGGGGTGACTCATACAAAGAGGAATGGCCCTTTTAACATCTCTCCCTGCTACTTACTCTCACTTACACCTTCCCAGACACACAAAATAATATAACCCATTTTCACACTGATACTGCTACATTCATTTCAATTTGCAATGGAATCTTTATTTATTTTTCAAGTGCATTTGCACTGGTTGGAGTCAAAGGATACCTCAGCCTGCTAGCATGTTACCCAATTTTATTTTATATCTCAGTAAATAATATTAAAAATGGCTATATACATATGTATCTTTCAGATATACACATCTCCTTCCTTTTTCTCCCTTACATACAGAATATATATGTTCCTTTGCCATGGAACAATTTTGCCCTTAGCTGATTCAGAACATCTGGATCCTGATCTCATAGCCCTTGGAAGATAAGCAGAAAATAATTTTTTTTTTTTTTCTGAATTCCCCATTTCTTCTCTAATAAGCACTTTATACATATTAAAAAAAAAATAGCCTCATTGGGTAATGTAAAAATGATTGAAATAAATTATTTTCAACCATGGACTAAGGAGGTAATTAGAAACCATCTGGGAAAGGGGAGTGAGATTGCAAATATTTTGGGATCCTACCTTTTATGCTTAAACTGAAAGGATGACAGTAAGAACCAGTCACAAAAAGATTGAAACTTTTGGTACTCAGTAAAACAGTTATCTTGGCAAATTGGAAACTTTAGACAAATCACCAAAATGAGTCTATTTGAAAAACGTGAAATGCTAAATTGTAAAATCTTAGCAGATCTATTTTACATGCAAACAAGAAAACGCCTTTTTAACAGGAATGTCTACAATGTATCCTCAATTTTACAAAACATGGCTACACAAAGCTATTATTTTTGTGTTTAGAAGAAAACTGACAAATTATTGTTGGGACAAGGTAACTTAAGTGCCTGAGCTCATTTAAGAAGCCTTGGTGGCTCATTGGTTAAAAGTTTGATTGCGAACAGAAAGGTTAGTAGTTGGAACCCAGCAGCTGCTCCAAGGGGGGAAAAATGTGGCAGTCTGCTTCTGTAAAGATTACAGCATTGGCAATCCTATGGGGTTGTTTGACTCTGTACAATGGTGTTGCTATGAGTTATTATCCACTCCATGGCAATAGGTTAATGTCATCTAGTGGGCTCAAACGAAATATATACTCAGTGACATTTTTGGAAGAGAATGAACACTTTTACCTTTCAAAAATTCTGTTTAAACCACATTATAATTAAATAGTACATTTTATGTATGGGTGTGTGAAGATCTCCTTAGATTGCCACAGCCATTCGTTCTTTTTTCTTTTTCTTTTTTTTCAGAATTTAAAACTTGATAGAAACTGCTGGAGCAGTTAAAGAGCCACCTTAATTTCTCCTGTCTCCCAATTCCCCAAGTGTTAACCTTCTAACACCTCTCTTGCACTGTTTAATGTCTTTTTCTCCCTCTCCATCTTTCTCTCCTTCTCTTCCTCTACCTGTCTCTCTTTCTCTTCCTTCTCTCTCTTTTTCAAACAAACATACACACACACACACACACACACACATCGACACCCATTGTAGACATTATATAAAATATAGCCACAATTTATTTGACACTTCCCTTAATGGAATGTAGAACTTTTAAATCTGGGTGGGATTGTGACTGGTTTGAAAGACATTTTTTTGTTGTTAGCATCCCTCAGGTAGGGCCATGACTTATGACGATCCCATGTACAACTTAACTAAAGGCTGCCTGGTCCTGCACCATCCCCATGATCATTTGCAGATCAGAACATATTGTGATCCGTAGGGTTTTCATTGCCTGATTACCGGGACTTTCTTCCCATTTCACCTTCATCTAAAAGCTCTGTTGAAGCCTGTTTAGCATCACAGTATCATGGTGGCTGTGCACAAGGTGCATTGACAGGAACTGATCTCAAATTTCCCACATGGAAGGTCAGAATTTTACCACTAGGCCATCAACGAACAGACTATGGTGGAATCGACATTAAGGGACATCTGAGGCTAGATCATATAAAGGCCTTGCTGCTTGTGATGGTTTTATAACATGTCAACTTGACTAAACTGAATTTGACCTACATATTCTAGAATTTATTTTCTTTCATCTTTTTAGAATGGGCCATAGGAGATAGTGCAGGAAAACTGCATGGGAGAAAAGAGCACAAGCTGTTTTGTAGCCCACACACATTGTTACTAATCTGTTGAGTCACCTCACTGGCATGAAATAGCAACTTGACCTGCAAGTTTTCTACCTTCTCCTAGATCCTCCTTCAGCTTCTTTTACTCCTGTGCCAGGTGTATGTGTGTGCATGTGTGTGTGTGTGTGTTTAGCTTTCAGAAAAAAAAGTCCTTGTTTCTATATGACAGTGTGTTGGTAGGTCAGAGACAACCTGACACAGGTGTCAAACTCCCTTCATGGTGCTCCAGTTAGTGCCTATAGGTTCCATTTGCCTTTGATCTTCTCAATAACATACATCAATCTTCTTACCTTTTTGGATTTCTATCCTGATGACTTCAAATTCCAGTATAAGAAACAAATGTAACAATGCACTTACAAAGAGTGCATTACTACATAAATTGGTTCCTTATATATCTATCTCTGACTTAGCTGTTTCCTTTACTTAACTCTGACAAAGATAGAATTGGTACCAGAGTAGTTCCAGATGAACAGTATCTTAAGGATGCATTCTTGGAATTGGATATGGGTTTTCTGTTTTGATTAGACTTAAACGAAGTAATGATCCATTTCCAGTGGTAAAGTGGGAAGTGGTAGTTCATGTCATGCAGTGTAAAATTTATTCAGATTACAACTTGTACACACTTGTAATCAATTACCTGTAAAAGACAAATCTTTAGGGAGGAAAGTATTTGTTACACTGCAACATTTTCATAAAAATGAATGATGTATAATGAGTATAATTGAGGTTATGGGCTTCTTTCAACTGAGCTGAATTTGAGAAAGGAAATCAGGAACTCAGGCTTTGAATTCCCATCTTAAGGCCTACATAACAGACCCAAAACTTTCTATGACTGCCCTTTAGGCATAGGTTCGAGATTTGTTCAATTACAATACAAATAAAATTCTCACCCTTGCAAATAATTGATTGGGAAGGAATGGAATTCTGAACATTGGTATGGGTGCACATTATGGCCAGAGCCTATGAAGCTGGTGACAGAAAACCCATACATTTTATTGGGTCTTTATTGACAGATAAAACAACCCTTCCACCTCTGCCTTAGGTAATGAGTCCATTATTCTCTGTTACTTGTAACAGAAAGCATTAAGGTAGTTGCCTTGCAAGGCACTGCTGAACCTCCTTAGTATCTACCTTGACAATCTCTTTGTTTCTAGGTCTATGTTGTTGTTGTGTGTGATTGAGTTGATTCTGATTCACAGAGACCATTTATGACTGAGTAGAACTTTCTCATGGGGTTTCAGAGGGTGGCATCTCCAT
This sequence comes from Orycteropus afer afer, assembly GCF_000298275.1. Lineage (NCBI taxonomy): Eukaryota > Metazoa > Chordata > Mammalia > Tubulidentata > Orycteropodidae > Orycteropus > Orycteropus afer. Next base: position 4,137,737 of record NW_006921695.1, on the reverse strand, counting down.
AGGAGCAGATCACCAGGTCTTTTCCACCTTGGAGCCACTAGAGGATTCAAATCACTAATATTTCAGTTATTAGCCAAATGCTTAACTATTGTACTGAAGGGCTTCTCTAGGCCTATAACTAGATTCAAGTTTCAACAAAGGACAAAGGGGCAGTGTGGATAGTGAGTAGATGCAATTGTTGTTGCTTTCAGGTGCCATCAAGTAAGATCCAACTCATAGTGACCTGTATCCAACAGAACGAGACACTGCCTGGTTCTGTGCCATCCTCACAATCATTGGTTTGTGATTCAACTTCATGTTAGAAGTTTAAAAACTGCAGCCACAGAACCAGTTAATCTCCTTGAGAGTTTTCCTCTTTTTCACTGACCTTCTTTCCAGGCATGATGTCCTTCTCCAGGGACTACTTCCTCTTGATAACATGTTTTAAGTACATGAGGTGAAGTCTCACCATCTCATTTCTAAGGAACATTCTCCATATACTTTTTCCAAGAGAGATTTAATCATTCTTCAATATGCAAGATGCAATAGATACTTCGGTAGTTAAGGTTATGTGTCAACTTGGGTAGACCTGGTTTCAAGTAGCTGGGTAGCTGTATAGAGTTATTACCCATGATGAGATTGGTAATCAACTCTGTGGTGGAATCTACTGGAGCAGCTGAATAGCTGCCTTAGGGATATAGTCTGCTTCCAGTATGTAAGGAGAAATTTTCAGAAAGATCTCTGCAGTTTTTTGGCATACTTGGATGCTGTATGTAGCTCAGGCTTCATTTAGCATCCTACCATGTTTCCTGCTGATCTTGGCACTGTTTCTGGACTTGAACAGCAGTGGCCTGCTGCGTTGTTTGGTTATAACTGGATTGTGCCATTTTATTTGTTGACCTTGAGATTGTTAACCTCAGCAGCCAGCAGCTTCCTGAGTGAAAAGACATCTCTAGCTACAGTGGGCCAGGAGCAAGAGGGAGAGATGAAGCCCAAGGTCAAGGGCCTTTCACCCAGCCCCTAGAACTTGGCACTTTGAACTTGGACATCTAGCCTGGAAAACTTTTTGGAGTTTGTTCTCTGAGAACAAACTCCTGTTTGTTAAGGCCATCTACATGTGATATTTCTGTTAGAGCAGCATGAAGTAGCCAAAACAGATACCAACTAATTGCATAACTTTTCCAATGTTTACAGATAGAAACCCACCAGCCACTCCTTGGAAAGAAGGTTGGGCAATCTACTTCTGTAGTGATGCCGCCTCGGAGACCCAAGGAGGGGTCGCTATGAATCAGGGCTGACTCGATGGCACATAACAACAACAACAACAACAGACAGAAACTGGGAAATATGTGTGGACATGCATCTTAAAAGTATTAGATGTCCTAGTTTCCTAGTGCTGCTGTAAAATAAATACCACAAATGTATCACTCTGAAGAAGAGAAATTTATTTTCTCACAATTCAGGAGCCTAAAAATCTGAATTCATTATATGATTCTAAAGAGAAATTCTTCTTTGTCAATTTCAGCTTCCAGTAAAAACCAGTTGTCATCAGGTTGATTCTGAATTATGGTAACTCCCTGTGTAGAACTGTGTTTCAGAAGATTTTCAGTGACTGTTTTTTCAGAAATAGATTGCCAAGCATTTCTTCCAAAGTGCTGCTGGATGGATTGGTACTTCTGACCTTTCTGTTAGCAGCCTAGTGTATTAACTAAATACACTGAAAGACTACATGTGACACCTAGGAGGTAGAAATCTCTTAGGATGCAGAAGTAGGATAAGTGGATGGAAATAACAAGGAGGCAATATTTGGTCCAAAATAATGAAAAACATTTTAATAATCAGAGCATCCAAAGACAAAATAAACTGACTTCAAATAAAATGAGCTCAAGTAGATTTTGACTTATAGTGACCATATAGGACAAAATAAAACTTCCCCATTGGGTTGCTAAGGCTGTAAATCCTTACAGAAGCAGAATGGCTGGTGGGTTTGAACCACCAACCTTTTGGTTAGAAGCTAAGAGCTTAACCAATGCACCACCAAGGCTCCTTTAAACCACATACAGTACATAGAAAATGATGAGAATATAAATCATATACTAGAAGTAATATTTTACATGTATTACATCAGAGTACATACTATAAATTTATAAATATTATGACAACTCTATCTGGTGGTGTAATGCCTAAGGCATTTGGCTGCTAACCAGAAGGCTGGCAGTTCAAACCCACCAGCCACTCCTCAGAAGGATGATGTGGGCAATCTACTTCCATAGTGGTACCACTTTGGAAATCTGAAGAGGGGTCACTATAAGTTGGATCCAACTCTATGGCAGTGAGTTTGTTTTTTGTTTTTTTTAGTTTCAGGAAAATGCATGTAGTTAATAGCTTTTATACATGTAAATAATTAAAAAAATTACTATATGTGTAAAAATGAAAAAAAATTAGAAAATATATCACCCAATCATACTATTTTCCTTTGCCATATATACTACTGTATGTATTAGCTATCTATTACCAGAGTATTGCAGAATGTTGTTATGTGCTGTCAAGTCGGACCCGACTCATAGCGACCCCTTCTTGGGTTTCTGAGGTAGTATCACTACGGAGGTAGATTGCCCCATCTTCCTTCCGGGGAGTGGCTGGTGGGTTTGAACCGCCAGCCTTCTGGTTAACAGTCAAGTGCCTTAGGCACTACGCTACCACAAACTACATACAACAAACTACATAAAACAACCTAGATTTTCTCATTTGTTTCTGGGTTTGTGGCTCATAGACCTATTTTTTTGGCTTACAAAGTAGATTAAGAAAATTGAATTCATTTTTAAACTTGGCATATCCTCTCTAGATTATCATTATCTTCATAACTCTATCATATTAAAGCTAAGAGTGTCAACTCCTTAGGCTACCTGGCTGTGACGTGAAGACACCAAGTTTATGATCCTGCCTTCTGAGAATAAGAGTGGTGGGAGATAAAAGTTCCAAGTTAACCTCTTTAAAGATTTTTTTTTTTCAGATTTATTATTATTTATGATATAGATTGATAAAGGCAATTTATTACACACAAAAATATAGGTTTGTGCACTTTATGTAGACAGCAACTAATATTTTAAATTAACTTCAGTTCACCATGTTTTCCTTCCTTCTGTGGTAGAAATGAGATGTTTATAAATTCTGATCTGTTGTAGTTTGCATGCAAGAAGCTAAGAAGCACCTCCTTTTTCCCTAGAGTATGATTTTCTCTTTCCAAACATTGTTTAACAACTTTCTGATTTTCTTGTTTGTTATTTTGATTCTGACTATGAGAGGCACAACACAATTTGGACTTTTAAAATACAAATACATACATACATATATATA
>NW_006921695.1:4111706-4134131 GCF_000298275.1 Orycteropus afer afer | reverse complement strand
GTTTGAACCACCAGCCTTCTGGTTAGCAGTCAAGTGCCTTAGGCACTATGCTACCAGAGCTCCCATATATATATATACACATTAACCTTTTTTTTTTTTAGCACAAAGTAGAAGGTATTTGTCAATCCTCTCAGCAATTCACAGGGATCCACTTTCTACTCTGAAGTACTTCTTTCCAGTAGAGCACTGTGACCTGGAACTATCAATCCCTTTTACAAATATATCAGCCCCCTTCCTGTGAGAGGATTCTGAGCACAGTGTTTGCTTTATCTCTCCCACTGCTGTTTTGGCAATTTTTTTTTTTTTTTTTCTCCTGCTGTTTTGCCTCCCTTTCCTCTCTCCAACATCTAGTTCCATCTTTTTCTAATTATCCTCAACTGGAATGACTCAAAATCTACATACACTCAAAAAGAAATTTTTGTGGTTGGGGATGAGTTATTCAGAAGGAAATGTGTATGTATTGTAATGTCATGCAAGGGTAACCAGAGGTTGAGAAAGTGTTGTTGAAATGAAAATACATGATAACACGACTACCCCAGCAAATATGATAAGAAGACATTTTAGTTTGTTTAGAACCTCCATACATGCCTATGAATTGATGCACCCCATTTTATTTATATAGATTACCTTCTCAGAATGCTTAATTGTGTTCATACAGAACTTGTACCAAGAGGCAATCATTCAAACAGAACAAGAGGGTACTGGGTAGTTTTAAAACAAGAAAGGTGTGTGCTAGGGTTATATCCTTTTATCATACTTATTCAATATGTATGTTGAGCAAATATCTGAGAAGCTGGACTCAGTGAAGAAGAACGCAGCATGAGGACTGAAAGAAGATCCATTAACAACCTGTGATACGCAGTTGGCACAACTTACCTGCTGAAAGTAGAGAGGACTTGAAACACTTACTGATGAAGAGCAAAAACTACAGTCTTCTGTATGAATTACTCCTCAACATAAAGAAAACAAAAATCCTTACAACTGGACCAATAAGCAGCATCATGATAAATGGAGAAAACATTGACTTTGTCCAAGATTTCATTTTACATGGATCCACAATCAAAACACATGAAGGCATGAGTCAAGAAACCAAATGGTATATTATATATGGTAAATCTGCTGCAAAACTTAGAATATTAAAAAGCAAAGATGTCACTTTGAAAACTAAGGTGTGCCTGATCTAAGCCATGGTACTTTTAATCACCTCCTATGCATGTGAAACTTGACAATCAATAAGGAAGACCAAAAAAATAACAGATGTATTTGAATTTTGATATTGGTGAAGAATAGTGAATACACTGTGGACTCCCAGAAGAATGAAAAAAATCTTTCCTGGAAGAACTACAGCCAGAATGCTCATTAGAAGCAAGAATCCTGAGAATTGGTCTTAGGTACTTTGGCGATATTATCAGAAGAGACCAGCCACTGGAGAAGAACATTATATTTGGTAAAACAGAAAGTCAGTGAAAAGAGGAATAATCTCAATGAGATGGATTAACACATTGGCTACAACATGGGCTTAAACATAGCAATGGTTGTGAGAATGGTGTAAGAGCAGGCAGTGCTTCATTCTGTTGTACATAGGGTCACTATGAGTCAACAGCACATAACATCTTTCTCAAGTCCCTGGGTAATGCAGACAGTTAACATGTTCAGCTGCTAATTGAGAGGTTGGAGATTTGAGTCCACCCAGAGGTCCCATGAAAGAAAGGCCTGGTCATCTACTTTCAAAAAAGCAACTGCCAAATACTCTACAAAGCATAATTATATTCTGATACACATGTAGTTGATGTGAGTTGGAATTGACTACACTGCAACAACTGGTTTTCTTATTTATTTGCTTCATATATCTGTCGTATCCATCATCAGTACATACATGAATCCCCCACTTCTGAATTCTCCTAATTTTGCAGTATTACCTTTCCCAGGCTTTTCCTTTTTTTTTTTTTTTTTTTGGTTCTCCTCTAAAAAAAATACCAGAGGTGGCTGGCTTTAATAAACAGGGATTTATTTTCTTACAATTTAGGAGGCTAGAAGTCTGAATTCAAAGTGGCTGCTCTGGAAGTTGGGTGAAAGCCTCTCGACCTCAGGCTTCAGCTCTGCTTCTTGCCCTTGGCCCACTGAAGCTGGAGGCTTCTCTTAACTCAGGCAGCTGCTGGCTGCTGAGACTGACAAACCCAAGGTCAACAAATAAAACGACACATTCCCAAGATTATCAAACAACATGGCAGGCTATTAGTTAAAGTCCATTAACAGTCCCAAGATTGAATGACAACATGGCAGGCAAATGTGATGAAGACTAGCTACCTGCAGGGGTCAATATGTCAAAAACTCAGAAACCTTTCTCAAAACTTCTGCTTATATACTGGAAGAAGACTGCATCCCTAAGGTAGCTACTCAGCTACTTCAGTAGATTCCACCATGGACTTGATACCAATCTCATCATAGGGAATAACTCTACCCAACTGCCAGTCACTCAAAACCAGGCCCAGCCAAGTTGACACTCAACTACCACACTTGGTTTTGAGCTCTCCTACAGTTCCCTATATGTGGAACCCACATTTCTTCCTGTCTGATTTCTCCCATAAAACCTTAACTGTGTGTGTGTGTTTTAAATAAAAGTGGAAAACAAACCTTTGTATTATCAGTTCTGAATACTGTTCATCATGTATTTTCTTTTCACCAGGCATGTTTTGTGTATGTGTGTGTATGTGTGACTATCAAATTCATTACTTTAAAAGAATAGACTCAAATGATCAGTGGTGTTTTCAGGTAAAGTGGTCTACTCTTGAAGGTGATACTTAGCAATCTAAGAGATCTTTAAGATTCTTCAAAAGAGATTGTGCCATTCTCTCCTTCCGATCCATATTTTTAACAACAATAAATAATTACATTTCTTGGGTGAAAAAAAAATAGAAAATATATATTTGTTTTTATGTTTCAGAGTACTCTGTCTCTATAATATAATTTTCTAGCATTTGGCTATGCAGCAATGCTTGGATGTAGGCATTAACCTCCACATCAACTTTTCACCAAGCTACTCTTCCCATAGTATGAATACCATTGGTATTTGTGTTGGAAAAATCTCAAACAGGGCGTGTGTGTGTTTGTGTAGGCCAACCACATGTGGGTGGGATAGTAAAAACAGAACCTCAGCACAACTAACCTTGAGAAAAAGGTGGATCAAGAGAGATAACGTGTGGTATAAATTAAAAATGACCTCAGATGGAAATTTTATGGATATTGTACAAACATAAAAACAATCCATCTGTCAGCAGTGAGTTTACTATGATGATGAACAGCTCATATATCACGTCTTAAACTGATATCTTCCTCTTAGTCCAGAATACGGCTCACATTTGTGACATATATAAGAAGAATGGTATTAATCATATTTGTCTTTGCCAATTTTATAACATGGACAACCTTTTAGGGATTAAAATCATCAAGCTTCCAAATATGTTGCCACTAGCTTTCCAAATATTTCAGGTTAATAGCAAAACTGCTGAAAGCAAATTGGACACGATGTTTCTCTTTGCTTCAATTATATACCTTTTATTTTTGCATCTAAGGGCATATCTAAGGGTAGATATGAAATCCTGCAGGAGGCAGTATGGAATAGGGAGGAAAAAGGAGACTATGAGAACATGAAAACAAGTCTGGAGTCCCTTCTCTAGCACTTACAGATGGGAGAACTGAGGCAAATTACTTAAACCAGATCTTGATTGTGTGAGCTTACTGTAAAATTATGCAATAAGGTCTGTCTTGAAGAGCTGTTGTGAATGTTAGGTCAAATAGAGTCCCTTAGTGATTGTAGGTCCTAATAGAGGGTAGATATTTATTGTTTGTTGTTAGTTGCCATTGTGTCAACTCTGACTCATGGCAACCCTACATGGGCTGAGTGGAACTGCCAGCCCTGTCTTCTGAGGTGCATCTGGGTGGATTTGAATCTCTAATTTTTCAGTAAGTAGTTGAGCATTTAACTGTTTACACCACCCAAGCAATCCTATTTTTTATTATACAAAAAAAACCCAACCAAACACATTGCCGTCAAGTCAGACCCAACTCATAGCTACCCCTCCTTGGGTTTCTGAAGTGATATCACTACAGAAGTAGATTGCCCAACCTTCCTTCAGAGGAGTGGCTGGTGGATTTGAACCACCAGCCTTCTGGTTAACAGTCAAATGCCTTAGGCACTACATCACTAGAGCTCCTATTTTTTTTTTTTTATTATAAATATTCTTTATTTTATAGATAGATAGATAGATAGATAGACAGACAGATACATAGATAGATAGATATAATGTCATGCAATAAAGTCTGTCTTGAAGGGCTATTGTAAATGTTAGGTCTAATACAATCTTTTAGTGATTATAGGTCCTAATACAGGATAGATATTTATTATTTGTTGTTGTTAGCTGCCATTGAGTCAACTCTGACTCATGAAAACCCTACATGGGCTGAGTGGAACTGCTAGGCCTATCTTCTGAGGTGTATATATATGTATATGCAATTTTAATAAAATTACATGTATAAGAGTTCAGTCTGTTGTTAATCATCTGTATATTTTTAAACAGCCATAGTAATACAATGACCATTTTAGTAGAAATGGATCATTCTTCTACATGAGTTATTTGGCCTTTTTTCTCTCTCATCCTTAATTGAACAGGAAAGGGGACTTTAAGTTGCCTTTCCTAAAGTTAATTACTCCTCGTTAGCAGGTTTTTTAGTTTGCTGTACCCAACCGGGTGACACAAGCAGTTTGCATTAGACTACTAACCTAAAGGTTGACTGAATACGTGGGACAACGACTTGATGGCAACAGGTTGGTTTAGGTACACAGCTTAGCCAGACACTAGGTCTTTTTTTTTTTTTTTTTTTTGACTCATTTATTATCTTTATAAGATTTGACCATAACGTTCCTGAAAATCCATTTTTGATAACAGATATTCCTGTCATTTTATTGAATTCTATGAATTTACCTCTTTGTCTATAGATGGTGTTTTGAGGATTAAATTTAAAATTCATATCATAATGCCTACCTATAATGGTTGCTCAATAACTGTCATATACTTATTGTATTGTCATCATCTTCATTATTATGACTAATTTCTATGTTGGCTAGTATTCTTCCTAGCCTATCATTATAATGTGGCATTAAGCTCCACATCAACTTTTAACAAAGCTATATTTGCCTCCAAAATACTAGATCCTTGGTCTTTGCGCACTAGGTTCTTCTAAAGAAAATCATCCACAATCAAATTTATCTTTCTTAAGGATATTTAGAGTTGACTCTTTACTTCCAACTACTGACTAAAATTTCAGTTTTCTACATCCCTCTGCTTCCAATATCTTTGTTTAAAAATGCTGTCATAATTCCAAACCTAATAGAAGTATAGACACCTAGTACCCCTTCCAAATTGCCCCATTTGATCTTTTTCTTTATCTCCCCTTGCTAATCTGGCTATCATCAGCTCATCCCTCTCCTTCACCTCTTAAATGGCATCAAGTACATGATTTTCTTGGATTTGTTCTTTCACCTTTCCTATGAATATCCTTGTTCAGACACTCAAAACCTTACACAATTACCTCCTAATGAAATGTTAATCTCCTATCAGTTGTTGTTGTGGCCCTTAATCCATTTCCAACTCATGTCATCTTATGTATAACAGAAAGAAACATTGTCCCATCCTGGGACATCTTCATGATCATTGGCATGCTTGAGTCCATGGTTGTGGCTATTGTGTCAATCCATCTCTTTGAGAATTTTCATGTTTCTGCCAGCCCTCTACCTTAACAGGGAGCTCTGGTAGCATAGAGGCTAAGGCACTTGACTGCTAACCACAAGGCTGGTGGTTCAAATCCACTAGCCACTCCTGGGAAGGAAGATGAGGTAATCTACTTCCATAGTGATACTGCCTCGGAAACCCAAGGAGGGTCGCTATGAGTCGGGGCCGACTCGAAGGCACATAACAACAAATACCTTAACAAGGAGCTCTGGTAGCATAATGTCTAAGGCATTTGACTGCTAACCAGAAGGCTGGCAGTTCAAACCCACCAGCTACTCTTCAAAAGGAAAATTGGGCTATCTACTTCCATAGTGAAACAGCCTCAGAAGCCCAAGGAGGGGTCATTATAAGTCAGAGCCAACTCCATGACAGTGACTTTGGAGTTTGGTTTTCTACCTTAAAAGCATGATGTTCTTTTCTAGAGATTGGTCTTTCTAAATGATGTGTTACAAAGTAAATGAGCCAGAGTCTTGGCACCCTTGTTTCCAAGAAGCATTCTAGTATTTCTTTAATTTGTTCATTCTTTTGGCAATTCATGGTATATTCAGAATTCTTTGTCAATGCTATAATCCAAAAACACCAATCATTCTTGTGCCTTCCTTTTCAACTGTCCAGCTTTCATATGCATATAAGGAGATTAAAAAGTCTGTGTGTTACATGAGGTACAACTTAGTAGTAAAAGAACCATTTTTGTTTTTTAAGTCTTCTGTCATACCCAGCCCCAATTCTGTATTGTATCAATAGGAATGATTTTGAAATTTATTATTGTTGTTGTTTAGAGCTCACAAAGACCCCTAATGTCTTCTATAATATATTTATCTATATAGCTTTCAAAGGAGCTTTGGTGGCATAACTCCTAAGGCATTTGACTGCTAACCAGAACGTTGGCAGTTCAAACCCACCAGCCACCCCACAGAAAGAAGACTGGGCAATCTACTTCTGTAAACATTTACCACCTCGGGAACCCAAAGGGGGTCACTATGAATTGAAATCAACTTGGTGGCAGTGAGTTTGGTTTTATATAGTTTTCATACTAAAATTGTCTGAAACTTATCTATCCCAACTTTTTCCACTACTACACTGTATGAACATTTATCTTCTATGGTCTGGGTCCTTTAATACTGCCCCAAAATAGGTTAACTTTTGATTCTAGACAATGGACTCACTCTTCGACTTAACTGGAGGTTCTTCCACTTGTGCTCTTTACCTACTGTGGCTGTGTGTCAACTTGACTGGGCCTGGTTGAGTGGCTGGGCAGCTGGTGGTAGTTATTCCCCTTGATGAGACTGGCAATCAACTCCATGGTGAGATCTATCACAAGCAACTGAGTAGCTGCTTTAGGAATGTGGTCTGCTTTCCATATATAAGAAGAAGCTCTGGGAATGGTCTCTAGCTTATGGTACGCTTGAACCCTGCATGTACCCATGTCATTTTTCAGCAGCCTGCCATGCTCTGCTGGCTTTAAGACTTTCAATGGACTTGAATTAATGGCCTGCCTTATGGTTTAGTAACATCAGGACTGTGCCTTTTCACTTGCCAACCTTGGGCTTGTCAGCCTGAGCAGCGGACCACTGCCTGAGTGAAGAAAGCCTCTGGCTTCAGTGGGCTGGGAGCAGGAAGCAGAGCTGAAGCCCAAGGTTGAAGGGCTTTCACTCAGGCCCTAGATCCCGGCATTTTGAACTAGGAATTAAAACCTCCAAAGAATAAACTTCTGCTTGTTCAAGCCATCACATTTTTTGTATATTCTTGTCAGACTGGTACTAGGTAATCAAAACACCTACTTATCTGTTCTTTGGCTTTCCTTCAAGACCAAGGTTAATTTTCATCCCTGATCATCTGCTTAATTTTACCCTTCTGTCTAATTAAGAAGCTCTGGTGGCTCTGTGATTAAAGCATTGGGCTGCTAACTAAAAGTCTGGTGATTCAAACCCACAAGCTGCTGCACAGGAAAAAGGTGAAACAGGCTGCTTCTGTAAAGATTTACAGCCTTGGAAACCCTATGGGGAAGTTCTATTCTATCCTATAGTGTCACTAGGAGTCAGAATCAACTTCATAGAAGTGAGTTTTGTTTTTGTTTTCTTTCTAACTAGAGCAGTTTTTATATAGCATTCATTATATGCTATTATTATTACAGCATCTCTGGATAAAGTTCTTAGATGACCTAAATAACATACTCTTTACTACCTACAAATACCATCGTTGATAGTTTCCTCCTTTATAATTCTCATCACCAATACAAAAATATAGGTTTTTTTTTTTAACCATGTTCAGGAACTATCACTTCCAGTATCATCTTCAGTCTGTTTTGCCTCTAATCCATCTTGAACAGTATTGCAAAATTTATTTTTCTAATGCCAAAATCATAACTTGGTCTAATAAGTATCTATTTTAGTCATTTTAGTTATCAACCCTAGGTCTTTATGTTCTTTTCTATGTTTAAAATAACTTTCCTAACATACTACTAACTCTGGGAAGTCTATTCTTCAAAATCATCTGTCAGCAGGCTTTTCTGGATTTTTTTAACTCTTTGATACTCTCTACTCTTGTCATTTGGTTTTTATTTTTTTCTTGGTTATACTTCTTGTTTATTCACACACTTAACTCTGGATTATTACAATTGTCTCATAGGGATTTTCAGTTTCCTGTGATAACCCACCCTAGTTCTTCCTGAACGCTACTGTAACAATGATTGTGCCAAAGTATACATTTTACATTATCTTATGACACTTTCCTATTCTGCCTGCCTCCATGATTGTTTGCTGATCTGTCTTTTGTATCCTATTAGATCATAACAATTATAGGCTATGTATTTATCATCTTTATATCTCCATATAAAATGGAGATGTACTGTTCAAATCATAAGAACTAAATAAACATTTTCATGCAAATGAAAACTGAGATTTTCAATACTCTATTCATCTATAATCATATAGCTTCATCACTGGAAAACTTATGTCTCAACTTACCTATTCTTACTGAAATAAAGCAATCTTTTCAACAATGTTTATTGGAGGCCAAAAAAGAAACCATTTGCTGTCAAGTTGATTCCAACTCATGGTGACCCCATCTGTTTCAGAGTACAACTGCATTCTATTGAATTTTCAATGACTGTGATCTTTTGGAAATAGATAGGCCTTTCTAGGCTCCTGTAGACAGATTTGAACTATGAACATATTTGTTAGTGGCCAAGAACTTAACTGTTTGTGCCACTCATGGACTCCCTGGTGAAGGCCAGACATTGTATAAAGAACTAAATGATGAACATGACAAATGTCCTGTTGTTGAAGAGCTCAAGTATCATAAAGGAGACAAAGAGTTACTGTACTACATGCTATAATATAGAAATAGTAAGGTATGGAAAAAAAGCAGAGAAAAAAGAGGCAAGAGAAGAAGGATAGAAGGATAGGTAACACATGGCAATTAGGAGCTCTGGTGGCATAGTGTCTAAGGCATTCCAGAAGACTGGTGTTTCAAACCCATCAGCCACTCCTCAGAAGGAAGATCAGGCAACTTCCATAGAGATATTACCTCAGAAACACATGGAGGAGTTGCTATGAGTTGGATTTGACTTGATATCAGTGAGTTTGATTTGGTTATGGTTTTAGATATGATTGCATTTTAAAGGATGAGATAGATCTCTTCCATACTACAGTAAAACCTGTGAAAGCTGGAACCTATGTGAGTCAGAAACCTGTCAGAAAAGGAAATATCAAATACCCACCAGCCACTCCTCAGAAGGAAGGTTGGGCAATCAACCTCAGAAACCCAAGGAGGGGTCGCTATGAGTCGGGGCCGACTCGACGGCACATAACAACAACAACAACAACAATAGAGAGTGAAGGAAAAGTGGTGAACGTACACTATCAAAGGCAGAAAACTTGCAAGATCCAGAAAACAAGGTAGTCCCACTGAGTCTGGTTCTCACAAGTTTTACAGTATTACATATTAGCTAATAATGATTAAAGAGTTGTTTTTTTTTTCATTCCCAAGTATCAATTTTTTCAAATAAAAATTTTCTTGCTCATCTCATATTCTTGTATTTTCATGTACATTTTAAAGATATAATATTAACTCATCTCATTGCAATCAGATTTGTTTTTTCTGAACATAAAATACACTTTTGTTTTCAGATTCCACTTGTGAGATCCTTCATCAGCTTCTGAAATTGAAAACATAGTAATTATAACATTACTTTGTGGTTTTAATGACAAGGATTGGTACTTTTCAAGTAAAGGAAAAATCCTCTGCCTAGATAATTATTAAACCTAAAATTTTATGTAAATTATAGGCTACCTAAAAATTTCTGTATGTCTGCTAACACTTTTAATGTATGTCATTTTCTCTGAACACAAAGCAAAATAATAATAATAATAATAATGCAATTGCCATGGAGTTGATTCTGACACACAGTGACCCCATGTGCATCAGAGTAGAAATGTGTACTATATGTTTTTTAATGGCTGAGTTTTTAGAAATAGGTAACCAGATTTTTGTCCTGAAATATCTCATGGTGGGTTTGAACCACTAACCTTTAAATTAGTAATGTAGTGCTTAAACATTTGTGCCACAGGGCATAAATAAAGGAGATGTGTGAGCCCACACTGAATGGAACTGAATCTCTAAAGATTCTGCATATATTGTTGTGATTCATTGTTACTTAGATGTTTCCAATGTTCATATTGCTCATATGACATCCTATTTACCTTCTTGAATGGAAAAGTGGATAGAGAGAAGAGTGAAGTGTTGAGAGAAGGACTTCAGGACCCAGCTGACCTGGATGTGAATCCCAACTATGTCTTTTGTCAGTTGTGTGATTTTGTGCAAAATTCTTAGCCTCTCTGGACCACAGTTTCTTCAGCTGACAATGAGGGTAATAATACCTAAAAGACTTTTGAAGGGGTTAGTAGTGTCTTTATCCCAGATCATGTTGTTGTTGTTAGTTGCCATCCTGTCTGCTTTGACTTGATGACCTCTTATACAACTTAAAAAAAATGCTGCCTTATCTGATATCATCTTCATCATTGTTGCATGTTTGAGTATATTGTTGTCTTTCAATATAGAAGAACTGTTTTCTAGTACATCAGATAATATCCTGTTGTGGTCCAAATAGTTTTCATTAGCTAATTTTTGGAAGTAGATCACCAGGACTTTCTTCCTAGTTTTCCTCTTGATATTTGAAAGACCTGTGACATAACTTCCAGTATCACAGCAACATGCAAGCTACCATAGTAAAACCAACTGACAAGTGGAGATAGTGGAGCCTGGCTCATAGTAACCAATTAATTGCAAGTCTTGATTCATTGGATTTATTAATTTTTTTTTTTCCATCAGTATACCAAACCAAACCAAATGCACTGTGATTGAGTTGGATCTGACTCATTGCGACCCCTTCTTGGGTTTCTGAGGCAGTATCTCTATGGAAGTAGATTGCCAAACTTTCTTCCAAAGAGTGGCTGGTGGGTTTGAACCACCAGCCTTCTAAAGTCTCATAGTATCTCTGTGCTTTTCTTAGTTCTTTTTTTTCTGAGAATTAACTGGCATATTTGGGATAATGACTAAATATTCCATCTTTCTCTCAGTGTTGTAGTTGTTAGATGTTGTCATGTTAGTTCCAACTCATAATGGCCCAATGTACAATAAAGCAAAACATTATTAGGTCCGGCACCATCTTCACAATTATTTCTGTGCTTGAGCCCATTGTTGCAGCCACTGTGTCAATCCACCTCATTAAAGGTCTTCCTTTTTTCCACTGATCCTCTGCTTTATAAAACATGATATCCATCTCCAAGGACTGGTTCCTCTTGATAACATGTCTAATGTACATGAGAAAAAGTCTCACCATCTTTACTTTCTTTCTGGCTGTACTTCTTCCATGATAGATTATTTGTTCCTCTGACAATCCATGCTATATTCAATATTCTTTTTCAACACCACATTTTAAGGGCATCAATTATTCATCAGTGGTCCTTATTTTCATTCAGTTTTCACTTGCGTATGAGACAATTAAAAATATCATGGCTCGAGTCAAGTCACCTCTTAGTCCTTAAAGTGACCTTTTTCTTGTTACCAATTTAAAGAGGTCTTTTGCAGCTGATTTGCCTAATGCAATACATTGTGTTTGATTTCTTGACTGCTGCACCCATGGACATTGATTATGGATCCAAGTAAAATTAAATCCTTGACAACCTCAAACTTTTATCAGTTTATCATGATGTTGCTTTGGTCCAGATGTGAAAAGTTTTGTTTTGTTTCAGTGAAATTAGTTTATTCTTACCTTTCATAGATCATTTTAGGGCTTTTTCCTTTCATCGTATAAATGAAACATTAACTTTTACTCAAAATGTATTTATTATACCAATATTTATTTTTACTTATATTTATCATTCTTTATGGATTCCACTTGATAAACGCTTGTATTCTTTGAATAGGTGTGGACAGTCTTCTCTGCATGGTTCACATGGCTCATAATAAATGTGAAGTAAATAAAATGAGAAGCAGAAAGTAAGTCATACTTAATCTTGCATGGCCAAGGATAAGTCATGGTTATGCAGGTGAGAAATCCTTTGGCAGAGTGGAGATATTTTACAAAGAAAAAAAATAGAGATTCATGTTTTTCTTTGAGGGCTCAGAAAATACACATTTCAAAATTCTGAATTTTTTATATCATAGAAACTTGGACATTTATGAAAAAAAATATGTTTTAGTACAGAACAATTTAATTTGTGAAAATATAAAAGGATATCTTAAAATTCTCTCCCTTGTTAATGCAATTCACTAAAAAATACCTATCTTATTTTTCCAAGAAAAATATTTTCATTAGAAAAGGTTGAGCAGAACTGCTGTAGGGTGGCAGCATTTTCATGTAATGAGCCAACTCCACATGTTTTGTAAGCTCAGAAGTTTACAGTGTGGTAGGAAAGTTAAACCACAACTCATAAAATGAAAGAGCTAACGGAAAATCTCACTTGCATTTCTGAAGGGAGCCAACCATTTACACTTACATATTTCAATTCATAAGTCATAACCTAGCATTACATAATTCTGTGCATTGCACACAGTTTAAGTAGGAAAAAAAATGCAAAACATCTCTCATTAACCTTGTGCAGAATTTAAAAAAATGCATAATATGTAATTTTCCATTAGAAATCTAATACAATCATTTCATAAAAACTTTAATAATAATTATGTGCCATCTGCTTTTAGAAAAGATTTTTTTTTTTAAATGCACCTAGCATATTTATCCCTAATATGATATTAAACTTTAGAAACATAACAATTAACCTGAATTACTATATACAAATGTGTTAAAGTACTTGCTCCTGGGTGGTGTAAGTGGTTAATGCAGCTGCTTATTGAAAGTTGATGGCTCAAGTCCACCCAGAATTGTCTCAAAAGAAAGGCCTGGTGATCTACGTCCAAACAATCAGTCATTGAAAACGCAGTAAGGCTCCATTCTACTCTGACACATAAGGGGTCACCATGAGTTAGAATCAACTCAGTGGCAACTGGCGTGATAATTACCTGTATGGGCTTTCACTTTGCACTTTATATATTTCAATATTTTTAAAATGTTTTTGCCTTATACATATGTCACTTAAAAACTGAGATGAGGATGTAATGGCATCTCTTTAAAATGTATTTTTCTCTCTCATTTTATTTTGCACTGTGTGTATCTGTGAATACCTGCTTAGCATTTTCAGAGTCCTTAGTGTCTGTCTACACTTAGAAAAAAAAATATTAGCAAGGAAATTTTAATCAAACTAGATGTGCTTAAAGACAAAATTTCTGATAAAATCTATAAAAATATGTTTACATTTCAAGAACTGAAATACATTAATTTTTAGTTTCCCTTTGATGACATGTACTCTAGTTAGTACTCTTTTAAAGAAATTGTTATTTATTTTCAAAGTTTCCCAGGTTTTGGTCCATTTTACCTCTTATTAGAATATCTTAAGTCACTACACTCTTTCTTAACTTAGTTTGCTCATATCTCAAATATCAGTTCAGCTATTGTCTCAGTTACTTCTTGCTGCAATATTGTGAAATAAAAATACTTGATATGATTTTTTTTCTTAAATGCAAATTTCTTTGCGGATGATCCCGATCAACTCTCTTCTTTTTTTCTTCTGAGACTATGGGGCCACTTGTTTTTCTGAAAGAGTCAAATAATCATGATTAAAAGTCCCCGGAGTTATGAGCAGTGTGAGCAATGCATCTAAAGACCTAGGTTGGGATTCATCCACTGACATTCAACAAAGTTGGAAGTGTATCACCCTGTGGAGGTGAGGGTGAAAAACAGGGAACAAATTTTGGTGAATAATAATTTCAGTTTTATCTTCCACTGTATTAAGTGTTAAGGAACTCTGGTGGCATAGTGCATTTGACTACTAACCAGAAGGTTGATGGTTCAAACCCACCAGCAACTCTGTGGAAGGAAGACCAGGCAATCTATTTCCATAAAGATCTGCCACCTCAGAAAGCCAGTGGGGGTTGCTATGACTTGGAATTGACTCAATGGCAATGGGTTTGGCTTGGTTTGTTTTTTATGCTAAGTACCAGAGATATTAAAAAAGTGCAGTGACATGTGATATATGTCATTACCAAAATATATATATTAGAAGCTATCAAGTCGTTTTCAATTCATAATGATTCTATGAACAAGAGGAGCTCTGGTGGCACAGTGCTTAAGGCATTTGACTGCTAACCTGAAGGTTGACACACAGCAGAATGAAACACTGCCCAGTCCTGCACCATCTTCACAATCCTTGCTATGCTTGAGCCCATTGTTTCAGCCACTGTGTCAACCCATCTCATTGGGGACCTTCCTCTCTCTCTGACTGTCTACTTTACCAAGCATAATGACTAGTCACCTTCAGTAACATGTTCAAAGCAAAGAGATGAAGTCTGGACATTTTTGCATCTAAGAAGGATTCTAGCTACACTTATTTGAAGACAGATTTGTTTTTTCTTCTGGCAGTCCATGATATATTTAATATTTTTCTCCAACACTGCAATTCAAAGGCATCAATTCTTCTGCAGTCTTCCTTATGCATTATCTGGCTTTCACACACATATGAAGCTACTGAAAACATTATGGTGGATCAGGAGCACTCAGTCTACAAAGCTTCATTTTTATACTTTAACATTTTAAAGAGGTCTTTTTCAGTAGATTTTCGCAGTGCAATACATCCGATTTTTGACTGTGGCTTCCAATGGCATTGATTACTAGTCAGAGTAAAATGAAATCCTTGACAATGCCAATCTTTTCTCCATTTATTGTGATGTTGCTTATTGTTCCAGTTGTGAGAATTTATGTTTTCTTTAAGGTAAGACATATTCCATACTGAAGGCTATAACCTTTGATCTTCATCAGTAAGTGCATTAAGTCCTCTTCACTTTCAGCAACAAGGTTGTGTCATTTGTGTATCACAGGTTGTTAATGAGTCTTCCTCCAAGACTGATGCTATGTTCTTCTTCATATGCTCCAACTTCTCAGATTATTTGTTCAGCACACAGATTGAATAGTATGATGAAATCATACAACCCTGACACACACTCTTCCTGATTTTAAACCATGCAGTATCACCTTGTTCTGTTCAAATGACTGACTCTTGGTCTATGTAAGTTTCCTCATGAGCACAATTAAGTGTTCTGGAACTCCCATTCTTTGTAACATTACCCATAATTTGTTATAACAGTTGTCTACCTTTGTATAGTCAACAAAACACAGGTAAACATCTTTCTGGTATTCTTTGCTTTCAGCCAAGATTCATCTGATATCAGCAATGATATCCTTTGTTCCATATCCTCTTCTGAATCTGGCTTAAATCCCTGGTAATTCCTTGTTCATGTACTTCTGCTAACATTTTTAAATTATTTTCAGAAAAATTGTACTTGCATGTACTATTAATAATAAATGCTATAGATTATAGATATATGGAATATATTGAGGAAATAGAAAGCAGAGGACTTTAGTTTTTGGGTGGACTTGGAGAAATGTTTATGGAGGCAATTATATTAGAACTAGGTCTGAAGAAAAAGTAAGAGTTCCCAAACAGTGAAAGCATTGCATGATTAAGAAAATATGTGTAGTATATGATCTGAGAAGAAATTCCAAGAAAGGAAGTGGTAGTGTTCAGGGTGGAGACACAGCCTAGAGAAAATCATAAAACATGTTGATTATAATGCTAAAGCATTTGGAAATTGATTTCTTGATTCTGAGAGGTATACCCTTCATCTGTCTTTCAGTTTGTCATATTATGGTGACTTGCATGTTGCTGTAATCTGGAAGCTATGTTACTGGTATTTCAAACACCAGCAGGGTCACCCAGGGGAGAAAGGTTTCAGCAGAGCTTCTAGACTAAGACAGACGAGGGTGAAAGGGCTGGTCATCTACTTCCAAAAATTAAGCAATGGAACATTGTTCAACGCACTTTCTTTGGTCACATTATCAAAAGGGATAAACTGTGAAGGAGAACATCATAATATGGTGAAGTAGAGGGCCAATGAGCACAAAGGAGATCCTCACTGAGATGAACTGGCATAAAAATCCCAACGATGGACTTGCTCATGCCAGTGATTATGAGGATGACTCAGTACCAGGCCAATATTTTGTTCTGTTATACATAAGAAGTTGGGATTAACTCAATGGCTACTCTCTCTCTCTCCCTGTCTATCTGTTTATCTATCTATCTAAAAGTTGTATGAATTATCTAACAAGCTACACCAAGACATAGCCTTAAACAACAAACATTTTGCAGCATAACAGACTGAATAAAAACATAGTGGCTTAAAACAACACTATTACTTTAGTTGATAATTCTGTGTGTAAGTAATTGTGGCATAGTTCAGAGAGGTGGTA
Organism: Orycteropus afer afer; assembly: GCF_000298275.1. Classification (NCBI taxonomy): domain Eukaryota; kingdom Metazoa; phylum Chordata; class Mammalia; order Tubulidentata; family Orycteropodidae; genus Orycteropus; species Orycteropus afer. The sequence goes on along the minus strand of NW_006921695.1, from coordinate 4,117,481 downwards.
CTTCTGGCCTCACCTGGGGCTCAATTATCCATCTATATGGATAGATGAAAACTGGGTGGGCTGGGAACTGCTTTGACTATGAGACATGTGTAATGTTATGCTGCAGTGAACTAGCCTAGATTTGCTTTCATGGGAATGGGAGAGGTACCAGGAAAGTGGGTAGGGTTTTACAAAGCCTCCTGAGGTCTAGATTTAAGACCTGTACACAAACATTTCTTTTCATGCTTCGTTCCATTGTCCAAAGCAAATCACAAGACCAATCCAGAGACAATGGACTCTACTTCTTTATTGTAAGAGTTGCAACGTCACATTGCACAGAGGGTATACATTGAAAGGAGTGAAATACAGATTATGTCCATTTTCTAATAATTTAACATAAGAGGCTTTTGAAAGATTTCATCAGTCCAGTGAGTATAAACTGAGTGTTGGGTTTAGATAACATCTACCACCAGATACGAGAAAAGATGATGGACTATCGGAACTGGAAATATTGCTAAAAGTAGCAAGAGAGAGGGAAATAATTCATAGGATCTCAGAGAATATTATATCCTAGCCTCTCCATTAAAAGAAAAAGAAGAAGAAGAAGAAGTATGAGAGGAAATCCCATGACCTGCCTGCCCCTGTTCCTACTACTAGAAAGTGTGTAAATCTGGGGATGGAGGAGACAAGAAAGTTAGTCACATCCTGGAGCAGAGCAAGTCTTCCTCTGCGTAATTAACCCCCATCACTAATCCCAAATCCCTGCCTGGCCCTATATTCAGAAGCTTTGCTTTCCCTCTTTCACATCTCCTCCCTATTTTTCCCTTAAGCAAGTATTCACTTATGTGTACCACAACAACACTTTAATCTTTAGTACTACTCAAAAGACTAATGGGAAAAGAAATTGCAATAATCTCAGCAAGTTGAACAATCACCTCACAGCTCCAAACTAAAATTTTATTTGTGCAGTGCACCAAGTAAGAAAAATATTGATGGAGAATATATGAATCAGCAAGAGAACTTGGGGAAGCATGTTTTCTCACACATGGAGTGAGTCAGTGAAGTCACCTAGAACTTCCTGTCATGGATTTTAGCTTTTCCTCTTGAAATTGCATTGTTTCAAGACATATTCTCACCTTTAACCAAACATTTCTACTTCCTGTTTAATGAAGACACGCCTTTGGTGATAGTAACTGAAAATCACAGGTTTTTTTTTTTTTTTGTGTGTGTGTGTGTGTGTAATCAGTCTTAATGTTTAATAATACATCAGCTTATTACAACTTAGGAAATAATAGCAAAAAGTGAAAAGTAATGGAAATTCATAGTTGTATGTAATGTTTTAAATAAAATATTAGTTGTTCCATTTCTCTCTTCTTAGTTATGATCTTTTATCAGTTGCATTATAAAGTTGGTGAATTAGCCTACACAATTATTAAATTACAAATGCATCTCACGTGAACTTTCTTGCCAAGGAAGACACAAAACAAGTGGTTACTAGCTTCCAAGGTCACACCTTCATTTGGGATAGTTATAATTTACCCCATGTTTAAGCTCAGAAAATGTTCTTACCTAGGAAAGGACAGAACACTTGTTTGAACTCAAAGGTCTCCTGGTTCAAAACATATGCTTTTGTCCACCTTATCATTTTCTCTTCTTCACTTGTAAATGTTCATTTTAACAAATTGTAGTAGCTGCATTGCAAGAGTGTGTCAGTTTTTAATTTAAAAATTAATTTGCTACCCATTAGGTGTTAAGCTGTGCTCAGTATGCTGATGGACTGTGAAACCCTCTAAACACTCTATTATGCTAATACCAGGAACAGACAACCAAGGGTTGATTCTGACTCTTTCATTAACTCACTGTGCCATCTTGGGCACACTGTTTATTTACTTAAGATCCAGTTTGCTTATCACTAAAGGAGGGCATAGGATAAAATTCACTCTAACGGTCTTTTCAATTTAAAAATTCTATTTTTCTAAACATATGAATCAATTATAATGAGCCTGGTGGTACACTATTATAACTCAGACTGGGGGTACACTATTATAACTCAGACCAGGGGTCTTAAAGTCACCTGCTCTGACTTTGCAGTAATTCAGTGCTTCGTTTAGTCATTCTGTAATTATGTGGCAGTTCCTCTCAGCTGCAGAATAATAGAAACACAATAAATTTTATAAGGGCATGAAAACATGGTGACAACCAGCATACATCATAGACTTTGGCACTAGTAGTATCTGGGAGCTTTGTTCTTGCTGCCTGTGAACATTATAATATACAAGAAATTCAGATTTAATACAAATATTTTTGACATATTTTCATAGCTACAATAACAGTTTTCACTCAGGGTGTAGCATGTATATTTTACTTTTTCTGTGGCTGTGTTTTAGTATTATTTTAGGCCATATATTAGTCTATAAGTCTACTCTCTTTAAAATGAATTGGACACAGCTATAAAAAAACAAAAACAAAACATTTACTTTCCTCCTTATATGTGTTTGAATTTAGCTGTGTTTGTGTGTGACCATTACTGAGTAATTTCTCTCAGAGCTCCTTACAATTCAGTTCATTACTGTAACTTTCAATAAGTATGAGATTAGTATGTTTAGAGCATAGGGAATACATCATAGGAAGCAACCAGAGAAAAGCCTCAAGTGCAGAAAATTTCTAGCATGGCCTGAAGGATATATTACTCTCACATACTATAAATACTAGATCTGATTTCTGAGACAGGAAAATGGATCTAGGGCATTGGATAACCAGAAAGAGACACTTTCCTGGCATTCAGGGTAGGGATGTGGCTCTGGATTTTATGCAAAGAAAACAGAATCCTGTTCACAGAACCTTATATAGAGATGAGATGCTGAGAAATTATACAACCTCATCTTTCTTGGAATTCTAATTTTCAAAGCAAAAGCCATTATTTTATTTAAGTCCTGGAAAGAAAAGAAAGATAATGTCCATCAAGCCTCTGCACAGCTATAAAACTTGAACAGAGTAAATGAGGTAGCTATTTGAGAACTGTGAAAAAGTAAATAATAATAGGAAGATAGGGAAGAAGATGAGAACCCTCAGTACCACTGAACCATGAGTGGGTTTCCTGTTTTTCCTCCAGTATTCTCTTCCTGAAGTCACCACAGCCAGAAATTATAAGTGCAAACTCAAGTATAGACAGATTTCTCCAGGAGAAATCTTCAATAGTCCAAAATAAGTATAAAGTCAAGGTGTTGGCAAGCCTTGTTCCTTCTAGAAATTCAAGGGAAGAATCAGTGTTTTGGCTTTTTTCAGCTTCAAGTGGCCACCAGCCTTTTTGACTTTGGCATTTTCCTTTATCTTCAAAGTGCATCACTGAAAATGTTTCCATCATCACATTGCCATCTGTCCCTTGATATCACGCCTCCTTTTTCAAAAGTCTCCTGTGAGTACATAAAGCCCAACTGGAAAATGGAATCTCAAGGTCTTTAATCACATCTGAAAAGTCCCTTTTGCCATGTAAGGTAAAGTTCACAAGCCCCAGAGATTTGACATGAACATATGCAGTTGGGAGGGGACATTATTCAACCTAACACACAGATATAGCAGTTGTTGTTATTTATTGATGTTATGTGCCCGTGAGTCATCTCCAACTCATAGCAACCTTATGTACAGCAGAACTAATTACTATCCAGTCCTTTGCCAGCCTCACGATCCATACTATACCTGAGCCCATTGCTGCAGCCACAGTGTCAATCCATCTTATTGAGGCTTCCACTCTTTTGTCAACCCTCCACTTTACCAAGCATGACATCCTTCTCCAAAGAATGGTCCTTTCCGACAGACAACATAAGCAAAGTTGATGAGATGAAGTTTGGCCATTCTGCCCTCCAAGAAGCATTCTGGCTGCACTTCTTCCAGGACAGATTTGTTAGTTCTTCTAGCAGTCCATGGTAATTTCAGCATTCTTTGCCAATACCAAAATTCAAAAGCATCAACTCTTCTTCAGTCTTCCTTATTCATTATCCAGCTCTCACATGCATATGAAGCCACTGAAAATACCATGGCTTGGGTTAGGCACATTTTAGTCATCAAGGAGATAACTTTGCTCTTCAGCACTTGAAAGAAGTCTTTTGAAACAGATTTGCCTTGTGCAATATATGTTTTGATGTCTTGACTGCTGCTTCCATTGGTGTTGATTGTAGAACCAAGTAATGTGAAGTTTTTGACAACTTCAATCTTTTTTCATTCATTGTGATGCTGCTTATTGGTCCAGTTGTGAGGATTTTTGTTTTCTTTATATTGAGGTGGAATCCATCCTGCAGACTGTAGTCTTTAATCTTCATCAGTAACTGATCCAAGTCCTCCTCACTTTCAGCGAGGTGTATCTGTGTATCACAGGTTGTTAATGAATCTTCCTTCAATCCTGATGCCACATTCTTCTTCATATATTGTCCAGCTTCTCAGATTATTTGCTCAGCATACATATTTAATGAATAAGTATGGTGAAAGGATACAACCTTGATACACTCCCTTCTTGATAATAAACCATTCAGAATCCCCTTGTTCTGTTCAAATGACAGTTACTTGGCATATGTACAGGTTCCTCATGAATATAATTAATTATTCTGGAATTCTCATTCTTCCCAATGCTATCCATAATTTGTTATGATCTACATAATCCAATACCTTTGCATTGTCAATAAAACACAAATAAATATCTTTCTGGTATTCTTTGCTTTCAGCCAAGATCTATCTGATATCAGCTATGATATTCCTCTCTCCACATCCCCTTCTGAATCCAGCTTGCATTTCAAGAAGCTCTCTGTCAATATACTGCTGCAGCAATTTTTCATTTATCTTCAGTAAGATTTTACTTGCATGTGATATCAATGATATTGTTCAATAATTTCTACATTCTGTGAGATCACCTTTATTTGGCATGGGTACAAATATGGATCTCTTCCAGTCACTTAGCCAGGTAGCTTTCTTCCAAATCTCTTGGCATAGCTGACTGAGTGCCTCCAGTACAGCATCCATTTATTGAAATTTCTCAATGTGTATTCTGTAAATTCCCAGAGCCTTGTTCTTCTCCAATTCCTTCAATGCAGCTTTGACTTCTTCCTTCAATACCATTGGTTCTTGATCATATGCCATCTCCTGAAGTGGATGATCATTGACCAAATCTTTTTGGTACAGTGACTCTGTGTATTCCTTCCATCTTCTTTTGATGTTTCCTGCATCATTCAACATATTTCCCATGGAAACTTTCAATATTGCAACTTGAGGCTTAAATTTTGTCTTCAATTCTTTCAGGCTGAGAAATGCTTAATGTGTTCTTCTCTTTTGGTTTTCTAACTCCAGGTCTTTTCACATTTCATTATAATAATTGACTTTGTCTTCTTGAGCTGCTCTTTGAAATTTTCCGTTCAGCTCTTTTATCTTGTCAATTCTTCCGTTTCCTTCCCTTGGTCTGTGTGATAGTTGGAGCTGTGTGTCAACTTGGCTGGATCACAATTCTGTGTGGTTTGAGCTGTTGTGGTATGGTTGTTCCCATGATGGGATCAGATGACTATGTTTTGAGCAGGCAATTTGTTGAAAGGAGTTTCCCTAGGGATGTGGCCTGATTCCACTATATATGTGGACATCCTGGGAGAGGAGACATTTTTCTGTGGATAGGGATTCTGTTGTGCTGCCTACAACTGTCCATGAGTGAACAATCCACCATTCAGCCTGGAGATCTTGGATTCATCATTTGTTGGAGTCAACAGCCAGTGTACTGCCTGCCAGCTCTGAGTTCTTCAGCCCCTGTGGCTGCAAGAATCA
>NW_006921695.1:4104445-4111241 GCF_000298275.1 Orycteropus afer afer | reverse complement strand
TGGTGTGAGGTGGCAACATTAATATGCTAAATAGCACCATCAATAGATCAAGTACTTATGAGAAGTGATGCTCTGGGTGATCGGATATTTGATACTTTTCTGCAATTTTATCAGCATGAGGAGTATAAGGAAGCTGGTTGGTTGGTCCTACTTACACTAGACAAAGCAGTGAGAGAGCTAGATGAGCTCAGAGCTGCTGAGTCTTGGCTTAAGCACTGCGTAAAAGACCTCAGTGCTGCCAGTTGTGCTCTGAAAGAGTGTCTTATATCTTCTAGTAACAGCACAGATGTTGCTGAAAACCAAACCCAGAGTCTAATTGTAAGGGTGACTGAACTACAACACCAATTAAAATGCCAACCCAGAATGGTGCCTGAAGTTAAAGTGAGGGCATTGATTGGGAAAAAATGGGATCCTGAAACCTGGAATGGTGACATATGGACAGAAAATAGTCAGGAAGATCAGAATACAGAGCCTGTAATTCTGTTGAATCCCTCCCATCTGAAGGGATTACTATAAGGCCATTATCCCCTCCACCTCAGTTTGATGGGATTAGCCTAACTGTTCCTGCTGAGTCAATGTCTGAGGCAGAGGCCATGGAAGACATTGCTGAATGTTCTCAGGAACTGCCCCAACCACCCATTATTGCTGCTAGACATTATAACTAAAATTAAGTCCAAGTGAGCCCCAAAAGGTGTTATAGAAAGTATTACTGATAAGGTGGTACACTACACCCAAACAGACCTACTTGATTTTGCTAACATATACAGACAGAAACTTGGAGAATATATACGGGAATGGCTACTGAGAGTGTGAGATAATGGTTCAAGGAATGTAGGATTGGGTCAGTCTGAGTTTATTGATTTAGGCCCACTAAGTATGGATTCTTCATTCAATGTTTCAGCTTGAAAAGTTAGGAACAAATCTAATAGTTTATTTGGTTGGCTTTCTGAAGCATGGATTATGCAGCGGCCTACCTTAAGTTGAAGTACCAGACCTGCTTTGGTATAATGTAGAAGAAGGTCTCCGGAGGTTGAGGGAAATTGGCTTGTTAGAATGGATTTATCAGATTAGACCCCTAGAGCCAGAAATGGAGAGTCCAGAAGACATGCCTTTCACCAATACTGTGAAGAATAAATTTGTGAAGGGAGCTCCAGCATCTTTGAAGACTGCTGTGATTGCTATTTTCTGTAAACCTGATTTGACAGTGGGAACTGCTCTAATTGAACTAAGACACTTAACTATGATGGGACTGATTGGACCCCATGGTAGTAGGGGCCAAATGGCAGCAGTTAATTGACAAAGGCAAGGTGGGCATGGTTATCATAATGGACAGCAGAGTCGGAACACTAATCAAAATAGTCTGACTGGTGTGGAATTATGGCATTGGCTACTTGCTCATGGTGTTCTTAGTAGTGAAATACTAGGCAAATACTATGGAGCCTACTAAATATTTACTTGATCTGTACAGACAGAAGAATTCTAGGTCATGTGAACAGCCACCTAGATTGAATTGCCAGAATACAGGTTCACGACCTCTCAATCAATTCCCAGACTTGAGTCAGTTTATGGACCCACACCCCTTGAATGAAGGGGAGGCAAGGTCCCTTTGAGAAAGGACCACTATATTGCCAAAAATCTATAATGTTAATCTTTCTCCCAGCCTTCCCCAAAGGAATCTGAGGTCTTTTACAAGACTGACTGTTCATTGGGGAAAAGAATAAGAAATGGCCAGATGTGCAATTATATACGGATTCATTAGCTGGATGGTCTGGGACTTAGAAGAAGCATGTTTGGAAGATCGGTGATAAGGATGTATGGGGAAGAAGTATGTAGATAGATCTCTCCGAATGGGCCAAAGGAGTAAAGGTATTTGTTTCTCATGTGAATGCCCACCAAAAGGTGACCTCAGCAGAGGAGGACTTTAACAATCATTTGGATAGGATGACACATTCAGTGGAAACCAGCCATCCTTTTCAGCTACTCCTGTCATTGCTCAATGGGCCCATGAACAAAGTGGCCATGGTGGCAGGGATGGAGGTTATACTTGGGCTCAGCAACATGGACTCCCACTTACCAAGGCTGGTTTGGCTACCACCACTGCTGAGTGCTCAATCTGCCAACAGCAGAGACAAACACTGAGTCCACCATATGGAACCATTTGTGATCAGCCAGCAACCTGGTGGTAGGTTGATTACATTGGACCACTTCCATCATGGAAAGGAAAGTGTTTTGTTCTTACTGGCATAGATACATATTCTGGATACGAATTTGTCTTCCCTGCATGCAATAATTTTGCCAAAACTACCATCCATGGACTTACAGAATGCTTTTTCCACAATATGCCTTTTCATGGTATCCCATGCAGCATTGCTTTGCATCAGGGGACTCATTTCACACAAAAGAAGTGTGACAATGGGCTTATGCTTATGGAATTCACTGGTCTTACCATGTTCCCCATCATCCTGAAGCAGCTGGCTTGATAGAACAATGGAATGGTCTCTTGAAAACACAATTATGATGCAAGTTAGGTGGCAATACCTTGAAGGGTTGGGGCAATGTTCTCCAGGAGGCTGTATATGCTCTAAACCAGTGTCCAATGTATGGTTCTGTTTCTCTAATAGCCAGGATTCATGGGTCCAGGGACCAAGGAATGAAAACGGGAGTGGTACCACTCACTATTATCCCTAGTGACCCAATCAAAAATTTTTTGCTTCCTGTCCCTACTACCCTATGCTCTGCAGGTCTGGAGATCTTAGTCCCAAAGGGAAGAACATTCCCGCCTGGAGACAAAATCCTGATTGCATTGAACTGGAAATTAAGAATGCCACCTTGCCATTTTGGCTTCTTCATGCCTCTGGATCAACAGACTAAGAAGGGCATTACTGTACTATCTGGTGTGTTAGTTCCTGATTACCAAGGGGAAATTGGATTGGCTTTACATAATGGAGGTAAAGAAGAATATATCTGGAATACAGGAGATTCCTTAGGACATCTCTTAGTACTACCATGCCCTGTGATTAAAGTCAATGGAAAATTACAGCAACCCAATCCTGATATGACTGCTAACAGCCCAGACCCTTCAGGAATGAAGGTTTGGGTCACCCCACCAGGCAAAGAACCACGACCAGCTGAGGTGCTTGCTGAGGTCAAGGGAAATACAGAATGGGTGGTGGAAGAAGGTAGTTTTGAATATCAGCTATGACCATGTGACCAGCTGCAGAAACGAGGACTGTGATTGTTATATTTCTTCATTGTATATGTGCATCAAATATCTGTGTTTCCTTCTGTTATGAACTGTGAAATGTAAATAAGGTTAATGCATTTTGGTTGTACATGTGTTAGCGTATCATGTTAGGCATAAATATGACTTTATAATTGTCCTTATTTAGAGATTATATATGGTTAAGAAGATGTGTACAACTGCCAAGTTGACAAGGGGTGGACTGTGATAGTTGGAGTTGTGTGTCAACTTGGCTGGACCACAGTTGTGTGTAGTTTGAGCTTTTGTGGTGTGGTTGTTCCCATGATGGGATCAGATGATTATGTTTTGAGCAGCCAGTCTGTTGAAAGGGAGTTTCCCTAGGGGTGTGGCCTGCTTCCAGTATATTTGTGGACATCCTGGGAGAGGAGACATTCTTCTGTGGATAGAGATTCTGTTGTGCTGCCTACAACTGTCCATGAGTGAACAATCCACCATTCGGCCTGGAGATCTTGGATTCATCATTTGTTGGAGTCAACAGCTGGTGTATTGCTGGCCAGCTCTGAGCTCCTCAGCCCATGTGGCTGCAAGAGTCAGGAAAAGCCTCCAGCTTGACGTTTGATCCAGGAACTTTGGACTTACCAGCTTCTATATGTGTGTGAGCCATTTTCCTAAGATCTCTCTCTCTCTCTCTCTCTCTCTCTCTTTCTCTCTTTCTATAAGCTTTACTGGTTTTATTTCTGTAGAGAACCCAGTCTAATGCAGTCTCTTCCTTTCTTATCTTTTTAACAACTTTTTGCTTTCTTCATGGATGATATACTTGATGTCATCCCACATTTCCTTTGGTGTTTGGTCACTGGTGTCCAGTGCATCAAATCTGTTCTTTAGATGGTCATTAAATTCAGGAGGGGTATTATCAAGGTCATATTTTGGCTCTCATGGACTTGTTTTAATAGTCTACAACGTCAACTTGAACTTGCATGTGAGCAGTTGATGGTCTGTTCCACAGTCAGCTCCTGGCCTTATTTTCACTGAAAATATTGAAATTCCCCATCACCTCTTGCCACAGATGCAGTCAATCTGATTCCTATGAACTCTGTTTGGTGAAGTCCATATATATAGCCACAGTTTCTGTTGTTGAAAAAAAGTATTTGTAATGAATAAGTCATTGGTCTTGCAAAATTCTATCATGCATTCTCCAGCATCATTTCTATCACCAAGGACATATTTTCCAACTATTGGGGAGTCTTCTTTTGCATTCTTATCACCAGTGATAATTAACACACCTTAATTGCACATTCAGTCAATTTCAGACTGAAGAAGTTGGTAAAAATGTTTAATTTTCTCATCTTTGGCTTTGGTGGTTGGTGTGTAAATTTCAATAATTCATTGGTCTTCCATATGTGTATGGATATTATGCTATCACTGACAGCATTGTATTTAACGATAGATCTTGATACATTCTTTGTGATGATGAATTCCATGTCATTCTTCTTCAATTAATCATTCCTAGCATAGAAGATAATATGGTTGTCTGATTCAAAACAGCCAGAAACAGACCATTTCAGCTCCCTAATGCCTAGGATATTGATCCTTATGTGTTCCATTTCATTTTGACAACTTCTAATTTTCCTAGATTCATACTTTGTACATTCCATGTTCTCATTATTAATAGATGTTTGCAGCTGTTTCTTCTCATCTTGAGATGTGCCATACCAGCAAATAGGTGTTCCCAAAATTTTATTCTATCAACATCATTAAGGTTGGCTCTACTCTGAGGAGGTGGCTCTTTTCCAATCATACTCTAAGTGCCTTCCAATCTGAGGGGCTCATCTTTCAGCACTATATCACACAATGTTTCAGGGTTATTCATAATGTTTTCCAGTAATATATAAAAGACAGTGTTTCACTGCTATCCATAAGGTTTTCACTGGCCAATTCTTTGAGAAGTGGCTGGCTGGCCTCTTCCTTCTTCCAAGCCTGTCTTAGTCTGGAAGATCTGCTGAAACCTGCCCACCATGGGTAACCTTGTTGGCATTTGAAACACTGGTGGCATAGCCTCCAGTCTCACAGCAACACTCAAGCCACCACAATACAACAAACTGAGAGACAAGTTTGTCTCTGGTAGTTGTTCCAAATTACTCTGTTTCCTGGACTTTTTCACCCTGTTTGCTTACCCAGCCTACCCCGGGGCACAAACACCCACCTTCCACTGGTCCCAGGGCTGACTTACAGCAGCCTGCCTCAGAGGTGCTCGCTTCATGCACACAAACTCCCACCTTCTGCTAGTCCCAGGGTTGGCTTATTGTCAGCAATGTTTAAGGACAAATTTTGGCAATGAATTCTTATGCTTATTAGGAAAGAAGAAGTCTCAAAACAATAATCTAAATTTTCCCATTTAGAGCATAAACAAAGAGGAGCAAAGTAAACCCAAAGCAAGGAGAAAGAAGGAGATAATAAAGCTATGAGAAGATGTCAATGAAACCAAAAATAGAAATCAATAGGGAAAATCAATGAGACAAAACAAACAAATTGATATTTACAGATATTCATATTTTCAACAATGTAATATCTTCTAGATACTTAATGTACAGTATGTCATTTAATTCAAACAACCTTATTATAATTTTATTCTCATCATTGTGTTCTTTCATTACAACTATGAAAACTGAGGCTTAGATAGGTAAAATATTTTAACAAATGTCATACAATGAATGTACAAGGACTCATGTCAGACTTTATTTTCTTACTCATTACCTGATATTTACCTGATCAATTCATTCCCTTTTTATACTTATTATCCAGAGGACTCTACAGGAAGCTACAGCAGTTGAAGATGACAGATAATTGGCCCTGAATTCTGACCCACACCTCTCAGACCATCTTTTGTCACATAGTAGAAATACAGGACCCCATTCTGGAATATTTAATTTGACAATTGGTGATGAGTCACTTAAATTCTTAATTTTTACTAGTTAAAAAGTTTCCTAATAAATAAGTGAAGATGTCTTATCTCTGTTTTGAAACATCACACTATCTATCCCACTGAATTCTTGCTTTGGGCACATAATTTGGAGGGATTCCTAAAGAAGGACATTGGGTTGGTGAGAGGACCAGCAAGGGCATGGAAGAAACTTGATGATATGAATTGACACATAGCTACAACAATGGACTCTAACATGCTAGAAATTGTGAGTATAACAGAGGATCAAAATTTTGTGCTGTTGCACAGAAAATCATTATGAGGAGGAGTAGACTTGACAGCAACTTATAACAAATGTCATCCCACTGAAAATGACTGTCATGAAATTCCTGAAGACTGCTACCCAATACAAATGAAAAGGATAAAGATAATTCAAATAATTGTGTAGAACACAAAAAGTGCTTTTAATCCTATAGAACCAACCAAACTTAACTGCCGTCGAGTTGGTTCCAACTCATAACGACCACTCCTTGGGTTTCTGAGGTGGTATGTCTATGGTAGTAGATTGCCCAATCTTTGTTCCAAGGAGTGGCTGATGGGTTTGACCTGCCAGCCTTCTGGTTAGCAGTCAAAAGCCTTAGGCAATATGCCACTAGAGCTCCCTATTAAAAGAA
>NW_006921695.1:4095825-4104345 GCF_000298275.1 Orycteropus afer afer | reverse complement strand
AAACTAACTGCTGTCGAGACAGATCAGGCTCTTAGCGTCCCCTCCTTTTGTTTCCGAGGCAGTATCACTATGGAAGTAGATTGCCCAATCTTCCTTCCAAGGAGTGGCTGGTGAGTTTGAACCACCAGCTTTCTGGTTAGCAGTCAAATGCCTTCGGCACTGCACCACCAAAACTTCCCTATAAATCCTATAAAATCAATTTTAAGGGATAGAATTGGGAGTGTAAGAATTTATTTAAAAAAAAAATATTTTAGACTGTCATTTCAGTTCCTTTCAAACTTCCATAAAACACTCACTTACCACACCTGTTTTTGTACTCTTCTCTTGAGTGTTAAAATTCATAGAGCATTTATACTTATTGACATCAACATTCCAGAAATAGCCAGACATATCTCAGACCTTTGGGTTTTGGACTGGGGTGACTTTACATTTCAAGTAGATTGAGCTATCAAAGCCAATAAAATTGGCACAACAATGATAAAGAAAAACCTTACTCCACTTACTAAGTTTGAATATCACCAATGTGCCTGGAAAGGCATGTGTTCCATTTCATATTCTTTACATATATCCTGTGGTATTTTAAATACTGTATTTCTTGACAGTGGCTCTTTATTAAGACCGGGACCTGAAGTAGATGGTCAAGGTGCTTGGAGGCTGCTTTTCACTTGGGTATGGCTCAATATTGAGGCAAGGGCCTAAAGTAGGCAGGTGAAGAGGGATTAGGAACAAATAAGGGAGACAATCTTGTCTGTCAGTTTGCTGTCCTGTGGTGGCTTATGTGGTGCTGCGAGGCTGGAAGCTATACCACCATGTTGCAAAATGCCAGCAGGGTTACTCATAGTGGAGAGGTTTCAGTGGACCTGCTGGGCTTAGATAGACTTGGAAGAAGGAAGAGGGCATCCACTTCTCAAAGAATTTTCCAGTAAAAACCTTATGAATAGCAATGAAACACTGTCTGATATATTACTGGAAAACTTTATGAATAGCCCTGAAACATTGTCTGATATAGTGCCAGAGGATGAGCCCATCAGGTCAGAAGGCACTCAAAATTTGACTGGGGAGGAGTTGACTCCTCAGAGTAAAGATGACCTTAATGATATGGATAGAGTAAACCTTTCAGGACCTCCATGGGCTGATGTGGAATGACTCAAAATAAGTAGAAACAGATGCAAACATCCATTAATAATCAGAACATTGGAATGTATAAGGTATGAATCTAGGAAAATTGGAAGTTGTCAAAAATGAAATGTAACACTAAAGATAGATATCCTAGACATTAGTGAGCTAAAATGGTCTGTTTTTGGCCATTTTGAATCAGACAACCATATGATCAACTATATTGGGAATGGCAAATTGAAGAGGAATGGTGTGACATTCATTGTCACAAAGAGAGTTTTGAGATCGCTTCTGAAGTACAATGTTATCAGTGATAAGATAATATCCATATGCCTACAAGGAAGACAAGTTAATACTGTTGTTGTTGTTGTTATGTGCTGTCTAGTCGGACCCAATTCATAGCAACCCCTCCTTGGTTTTCCGAGGCAGTATCACTACAGAAGTAGATTGCTTTACCTTCCTTCCGAGGAGTGGCTGCTGGGTTTGAACCTCCAACCTTCTGGTTAGCAGTGAAGTACCTTAGGCACTACGCTACCAGAACTCTCAAGTTAATACTATTATTATTCAAATTTACACAACAACCACAAAAGCCAAAGATGAGGAAATTGAAGATTTCGACAAATGTCTGCAGTCTGAAATTGAACAAACATGCAAGAAAGATGTGTTGATTATCACTAGTGACTGGAATGCAAAAGTTGGAAACGAATAAGAGTTACGGGTAGTTGGAAAATATGGCCTTGGTAATAGAAGTAACACTGGAGATCACAGGATAAAATTTTGTGAGACTAATGACTTATTCATTGCAAATATCTTTTTTAAACAACATATGGGATGACTATATATGTGGAATTCAACAGAAGAAATACACAGGAATCAGAGTGACTACATCTGTGGCAAGAGGCAATGGAGAAGTTCAGTATCTTTTCCCTAAACAAGGCCAGGAGCTGATTGTGGAACAAACCATAAACTGCTCATATGCATATTCAAGTTGTAGTTGAAGACAATTAAAACAAGTCCACAAGAGCCAAAATATGACTTTAATAACATCCCTCCCGAATTTAGAGACCACTTAAAAATAGATTTGATGCATTGAACAGTGTTCTGGTTGCCTAGTGCTGCTCTGACAAGTGCCAGGCTCTAGGAGTTGTGTGAAAGGCCTTCAACCTTGGACTTTAGCTCTGCCTCCTGCTCCCAGCTCACTGAAGCTAGAGGTTTTTCTTCATTCAGACAGCTGCTGGCTGCTGAGACTGACAAGTCCATGGATGACAAGTAAAAAGGCACAGTCCCAATGTTAGAAAACCACATGGCAGGCCATTAATTCAAATCCACTGAAAATCCCAAGACTGGCAGAGCATGGCAGGCTGCTGAACAATGACACGGTTACATGTAGGATTCAAGCATGCCATAAGCTAGAGACCATCCCTGAAGGCTTCTCCTTATATATAAGAAGCAGACCACATTCCTAAGGCAGCTACTCAGCTACTCACAGTAGATTCCACCATGGAGTTGATTACCAGCCTTATCATGGGGAATACTACATCCAGCTGCCCAGTCACTCAACCAGGCCCAGCCAAGTTGACATGTAAATGTAACTATCACAAACACCAAGGACCATAAAACAGATGACTTGTGGGATGACATCAAGAACATCATATATGAAGAAAGAAAGAGGTCATTAAAAAGACAGGAAGAAAGAAAAGACTAAAATGGATGTCAGATGAGACTCTGAAACTTCCCCTTGAATGGAGAGTAGCTAAAGCAAATGGAAGAAATGACAAGATAAAAGAGTTGGACAGAAAATTTCAAAGAGCAGCTAGAGGAGACAAAAAAAAAAAAAAAAAAACCTCACTGTCGTCGCATCACATCCTATGCATAGCGACCCCTCCTTGGGTTTCTCTGGTGGTATCACTACAGAAGTAGGTTTCCCAACCTTCCTTCTGAGGAGTGGCTGGTGGGTTTGAACCACCAGCCTTCTGGTTAGCAGTCAAGTGCCATAGGCACTATGCCACCAGAGCTTCTCGAGCAGACAAAGCCAATTACTATCATGAAATGTACAAAGACCTGGAGTTAGAGAACAAAAAGTGAAGAACACACTCAGCATTTCTCAAAGAACTAAAGAAAAAATTGAAGCCTCGAGTTGCAACCTTGAGAGATTCTCTGGGCAAAATATTGAATGATGCAGGAAGCATCAAAAGAAGATGGAAGGAATACATGGAGTCACTGTACCAAATAGAATTGATCTATGCTCATCCATTTCAGGAGGTGGCATATGATCAAGAATCAATGGTATTGAAGGAAGAAGTCAAAGCTGCACTGAAGGAATTGGCAAAGAACAAGGCTAGAGGAATTGATGGAATGCCCATTGAGATGTTTCAACTAATGGATGCCCCACTGGAGACACTCATGGGGTTATGCCAAGAGATTTGGAAGACAGCTACCTGGCCAACAGACTGGAAGAGACCCATATTTGTACCCATTCAAAGAAAGGTAATCCCACAGAATGTGGAAATTATCAAACAATATCATTAATATCACATGCAAGTAAAATATTACTGAAGATAATCCAAAAATCATTGCAGCAGTATATTGACAGAGAATGTCCAGAAATGCAAGCTGGATTCAGAAGAGGATGTGGAATGAGGGATATCATTGCAGATGTCAGATGGATCTTAGCTGGAAGCAAAGACTACCAGAAAGATGTTTACTTATTTTTTATTGACTACGCAAAAGCATTCAATTATATGGAGAGGAAGTGAGAGGGGAGCTGTTGCATATTGGTAAATTGAAGTCAATGTCATGAGACAAAATCTGTCTGAACTGCTGTATGGAAAGAGAATTTGCTCTATAAGCTTTCACTCAAATCAGAACTAACTAAATAAATAAATAAAATAAGAGTGCTCCAGGGGCACTATAATCATGTGACTCATAAAAAAAGAAAAAAAGAAAAAAAAAAGAAAAACATTTGATCATGTGGATCATTACTAATTGTGGATAACATTGAGAAGAATGGGAATTCCAGAACACTTGATTCTACTCATGAGGAACCTGTATATAGTCAGGAGGCTGTCATTCAAAGAGAATAAGGGGCTATTGCATGATTCGAAATCTAGAAAGGCGTGTGTCAGGGTTATATCCTTTCACCATACTTATTCAACTTGTATGCCTGGCAAATAACCTGAAGAGTTCAACTATATGAAGAAGACTGTGGCATCAGGATTGGAGGAAGATTCATTAACATCTTGTGATACACAGATGACACAACTTTGCTTGCTGAAAGTGAAGATGAGTTGAAGCACTTACTGATGAAGATTAAAGACTACAGTCTGTAGTATGGATTACACCTCAATGTAAAGAAAACAAAAATCCTCACAACTGGTTCAATAAATAACTTCATGATGGATGGGAAAATATACTGAAATTGTCAAGGATTTCATATTATTTGGCTCTACATTCAACACTAATGGAAGCATCAGTGAAGACATCAAATAACTTAACAGCATTGGGCACATCTGTCACAAAGGACCTCTTTCAAGTGATGAAGAGCAAAGATGTCTCCTTGAAGACTAAGTTGTGACTAACCCAAGTGATTGTATTTTCAAGCACCTCTTATGCATCTGAGAGCTGGACAATGAATAAGGAAGACTGAAGAAGAGTTGTACTTTTGAGTTGCAGTGTTGGAGAAGAATACTAAGGGTACCATGATATGCTAAAAGGACTAACAAATCTATCCTGGAGGAAATGCAGCCAGAATGCTCTTTGGAAGTAAGAATGGACAGATTTTGTCTCACCTACTTTGGTCATGTTGTCAAAAAGAACCATTCCCTGGAGATGGATATCATGCTTGGTAAAGGGGCAACAAAAAAGGAGAAGGCCCTCAACAAGATGGATAGACACAGTGGCTGCAATGATGGCCTCAGGTATAACAAAGTTCATGAGGCTCTCACAGGACCTGACAGTGTTTTGTTCTGCTGTTCATAGGGTCACTATGAGTCAGAGATGACTCAATGGTACCTAACAACAACAACATTTCTTTTAAATTCTTCTTGACTTACAGGAAGCAAGTGTACTTTCACAACAAGTTTATCCACAATGTTGTTCTTGGTGTTGGTTAACTCTCATAGCCCAAACTCATGGTGACCCCATCCACAATGGAATGGCATGCTATCCACTCTTGTGCCCATGATTTGTTGTGGTTTAGGATGCTGTGATCAATAGGGTTTTCATCACCTAATCTTCAGAATTAAATCACTGTACCCTTCTTCCCAGTTCATCTTAGTCTGGAAGACTGAGACCTGGTCTCAGTTCCACTGAGACCTGGTCAGCATCATAGCAACACACAGGCCTCCACTGACAATGACTGTGCATGAAATATTTTCCAGGAATCAAATTCAGGTCTCCTGAGTGGAAGGTGAGAATTTTACCACTGGATGTGTAGTTTGCAGGTAGTCAAATAACTTCTCTGGGTTTTAAATTATTTATCTACCAAATGTTATATTCATTGATGCAAATATTAAATAATAAAGAATATGTTTTATTATTGAATTATCTTTGGATAATTGTCTGGGATTATTCTCCAATACTACCTAAAACATAATTGCTGCTTCTTAGTGCCTGTCTATATATTTAGACAATTCAACTGAATGAGCTGCCTCATTTCAATCCTCTTCCAATATCTGAATGTTGGAGTAATCTTTTCTGTTCCTTCCTTGTGAATAGAGTACAGGAGTGGATTCAGGAGACCACCATTTGGTTTATTTGTTTATTATTTTCTCCCACACAGCATTGTAAATAGGTCATTTTTAGTAATGTCTATGTTCCTAAGTGTAGTGACTAAGTTATAGCTGTAAATACATTTCCCTACTTAGTAAAAGAAACATATATTAAGAAAAAATAAATAAACTGAAAGTTTCAACTGAAGTACCAATTGCAAAAGATAAAATATCAATTCATGCTTCTTAAGATGGTGGAATAGGCAGACAAACTATACAGACCCTTTTCCACAAAGAAAAGAGGAACCAATTAACACACAAACAGGAGATAATTCTGGAACCCTGAGCTTTGAAAAGAAGAATATAAAAGTGGACTAAACTCCAACTAGTAGAAGAACCTGCATGAAAACACCAAAAAAAGGAGAAATACGGAGCTGCAGTCTGTCTGTGATCCTGATGACACAGGCAGCTTTAATATAGCCTAGAGGTGTTGGTAAGAATTAACCTAAAAATCAGCCCTCTTAGCCAGGGCCTCTGGTGGTGTAGTGCCTAAGGCATCTGACTGCTAACCAGAAGGCTGGCAGTCATCCAACAGTCACTCCTCAGAATAAAGATTGGGCAATCTACTTCCCAGTCTTAGTGATACCAACTCGGAAACCTAAGGAGGGGCCACTATGAGTCAGATCTGACTCAATGGCAGTTATTTTTTTTAATTTTATTTTTAGCCAGGTCCTGCACAGAGGACTGCACTGGTAGCTGGTGAATTAAAGGGGAAGCAGTGAAGCTGGAGATAGGCTGAGTTGTGGAATATTGGTAATTGGGAGGGTGCAGCCATTTTGAATGTTTACAAGTGGTTTGACCATTTCGGATATTTAAAGTGACAGTGTTCTCTCAGATTCCAGGGACCTAAGAATAGGCTCCACTTGCCAGGAACCACAAAGAAATTCCAGACACTAACAACTGGAAAAGTGAGATATTCCTCCTGATACACTAATACCCCACACCCTCTTGGTGAATGGAGATGAAACAATCCCTTACTCCCAACCACTCTGGGCTGTCAGGAATTCCATCCTAGTCTGTGTGTTCAGACAGAGCTTTGGTATCCCTCCCTGCCCTACTTATATATACATATATTCATTTTAGTTTGTTTCTTTATGTCTGTTTTAAAACTATTATTATCATCCTTTTTATAATTATTCTTTATTATTCTCTTCCCAGGTTCTAGTTTGCAGCTTTTTCTCTCTTCCCTGTACCTTGTTCCATTTTTTTCTTTCTTATGGTTCTCCCCATTCCCTGTTTTACTTTTTGCACTTTTCCCATTTTTTTTTTCTTCATTATTCTCCTACTCTACCTCTTTTTTGTTATTACACCCTCACCAGATATTATGGTTTTTCTGTGTCTGTGTGTGTGTGTGTGTGATTGTTCATGTGTGTTTATGAAGTGTATCTTTAGCCACTTGAATTTCCTTTTTTGCTGGTTTTTTGATTGTTGTTTTTGTCTGAGTGGGAGATGGAAACCATGCCCACATGACACAACCACATTTGCACTTTGTGCAGCTCCACTTACTGAGTGAGAGATATCACTTCTTTTTCCACAAACTGATCAATGATAAATGACCAGCAAGAAGAGCCTGACTCACCCTAAATGTTCATCACAAACAGTTGTTGTTGTTGTTATTTGCCATCGAGTCGCCCCAACTCATAGCGACCCTTCTTGGGTTTCCGAGGCAGTATCACTATGGAAGTAGGAATGCCCAACAGTTAACAGAGATCTAAACACAACAATGTCACTATGTCTCAGAGACAACAGATCATCACAGTCCAAACAAAGAAGCAAGATAAAGTGGTAGAGACAGGAAGCAGGATACAGACCAAGAAGACATCCCTGAGGAAGAAGCAGCATTGGAACTCCATGATAATGAATTAAAAAGAATTATACTTAGGTATCTTCAAAGGATTGAAAGACAGATCAAGGAAAACACTGACAAAATTAAGGAAAACACAGACAAAATGCTATAACAATTTCAGAAGAAGATACAAGAAAAAATGACAAAATAAATGTAAAATTAGAAATTATACAAAATCTACAACTACAAATCCAGAAGATTAATACTGAATTTTCAGAAATAGATAGCACACTGAAAGGGCAAAGGTGTAGAATTGAATCAATGAAAAGAAGAATTAACAAGATTGAAGAAAAATACCTGAATATTTCTTTGGAAATGGATCAATTAGAAAAAAAAAATAAAAAGAAAAACAAATTGAAGAAAACCTAAAGTTCATGTGGGATACCATCAAAAGGAATAATTTACATATGATAGGAATTTGAGAACAGGAAGAGAAAAAGAAAACCACTGAGAAATTATCCGAGATTTGTTGGAAGAGAACTTCCCTGATATGATGAAAAATGATACAATGTCAATTCAGAAAGTCCAATGAGCACTAAAGAGGATAAACCTCAAAAGAAAGTCACCAAGACATATCATCATGAAATTCATCAAAACCAAAGGGGGGTGGTGGGGAGAAGAATCCTGAAAGCAGCATGGGAAAAATGAAAAGTTACCTACAAAGGACAACAGGTAAGAATAAGTTCTGGGTCGGTTCCGGCAAGATGGCGGACTAGGCAGAAGGATTGCACAGACCCTCTTCAACAAAGAAAAGGGAAACCAATTAACACAGACACAGAAGATAATCTT
>NW_006921695.1:4073465-4087411 GCF_000298275.1 Orycteropus afer afer | reverse complement strand
AAAAAAAAAAAAAAAAGAATTAGCTCTTATTTCTCAGGAGAAGCCATGAAAGCCAGAAGCTAGTGGGATGGTATATATAAAACCCTGAAGGAGAAAAATTTCCAACCAAGAATTATATACCCAACAAAATTGCCCCTCAAATATGGTGAAATTAAGATATTTCCAGATAAGCAGAAATTAAGGGAATCTGTTAAAACCAGACCAAGCTTACAAGAGATACTAAAGGGAGTCCTTTGAACAGAGAGCCAATAATAGTAAACAATAACTGACCATTAATACACAAGATGACATAGCCCAGAAACCAACATAGCTATGGAAGTATCCAAAGTAAAATAAGCTTACAAGATTGTAAACAGGGCACCAGATGCATCAATTAGCAAATGAGGACAACTACAAACAAAAAAGAGGGAATCAAATAGTGTAGCTACAGAACTTGATGAGGAAATCAAGACAGAATAGACTATTCTAAATTTGGGGAGAAAACTGTATATCATAGGGTAACCTCAAAGAAAAATGATAAACATTCACAGCACAGTAAAACAGAGAACAAGCACAAATATTTAGCAGGTACTAAAAGAATAACATAGGATCTCTGGTAGCATAGTGCCTAAGGCACTTGACTGCTAACCAGAAGCCTGGCTGTTCAAATCCACCAGCAACTTCTCAGAAGGAAGATGGGACAATCTAATTCTGTAGTGATACAGCCTCAGAAACCCAAGGAGGGGTCGCTATGAGTCAGGTCTGACTTGATGGCACTTAACAACACAACAACAGCAAAATAATAACAACAAAGGAAATGACAACATGATTCATAAACAGAATTGAGCTCAGTACAGAAAATAATATGGGACACAGTAACAAGGGATACCATGAAAAACACATAACAAAATGACCACAACAAATTCATCCAATTCATACTTGTCGATAATTACACTGAATGTCAATGGATTAAATCTACCACTCAAGAGCTGGAGAGTTTCAGACTGGATAAGAAAATATAATCTATCAATATTCTGTCTACAAGAGACACACTTTAGAGACAAAAACAAAAATAGACTAAAAATCAAAGATTGGAAAAAGATATCTCAAGCAAATGGCAACCTAAAAAGAACAGGACTGGCAATATTAATTTCTCACCAAAATGTCTTTAAGACAAAACCTACCATATGAGACAAAGAAGGACAATATATAATGACGAAATGATAAATTGAACAAGAAGACATAACCATAATAAATATCTATTGACCCAATGAAAGATCCCCAAAATACATAAATCATACTTAAACAGAATTGAAAAGACAAATAGATGATTCCACAGTCATAGTAGGAGACTTTAATATATCACTTTCAATGAAAGGTAGAACAACTGGAAAGAAACTCAACAAAGACACAGAAGAGCTAAACAATACAATCCATCAACTTGACCTTATAGACATCTACAGAACACTTCACCTAACAAGAACACAATATACATTATTTTCCAGTACACATGGATCATTCTCCAGGATAAACCATATGTTAGGCTTTAAAAGAAGCCTTAATAAATTTAAACATATTGAAATACTGAAAAACATCTTCTCAGATCACAATGCTATCAAATTAGAAATCAACAATAGGAAAATCAATGGAAAAAGAGAAAACATGTGAAAACCTAACAACAGCCTCCTTAAGATTGACAAGGTAATAGAAGAAATAAAAATGAAATTAAAAAATTCCTTGAATCAAAGAGAATGAAATACAACATACCAAAATCTTTGGGACACAGAAAAAGCAGTGATCAGATGCCAATTTATAGCAATAAATGCACACATGAAAAAAGAAAAAAGAGCCAAAATCAACACTTTAAAGCAACATTTCCAACAAGTAGAAAAAGAACAGTAAGAAAATCTACTGTCACCAGAAGAAAGGAAATAAAAAAGTTTGAGCAGAAATCAATGAAACAGAAAATAGAAAGACAATAGAAAAAAAAAAGTCAACAAGACTAAAAGTTGTTTTTTGAAAAGATTAATAAAATTTACAAACTACTGCCAAATTTATCAGAGGAAAAGAGGAAGAGAATACAAATACTATGAGTAAGAAACAAATTGGGCGACATCACAACAGAATCAACTGAAATAAAAAGAATAGTATCAGGATCCTGTGAAGAACTATATACTTCAACAAATTTGAAAATCTGGAAGAAGTGGACAGATTTCTAGAAACACATTATTTACCTAAACTAACATAGACTGAGGGGGAAAAGTTGAACAGATCCATAGCAAAAGAAGAAATTGAACAGATCATAAAAAAATTACCAACAAAAAGGAGTCCTGTCCAGATGGTTTCACTAGAGAATTTTCCAAACATTCAGAGAAGAACTGACACAAATCCTACTGAAACTATTGCAAAGCATAGAAAAAGATAGAATCCTTCCAAATTAATTTTGTGAAGCAAGGATAACCTTGATACCAAAACCAGGTGAAGACATCACTAAAAAGGAAAACTACAAACTAATACCCCTCATGAACATACATGCAAAAATTTCAACAGAATCTAGCCAATAGACTCCAACAACATATCAGGAAAATCATTTATTATTACCAAGTGGGGTTCATATTAGGTATGCAAGGATGGTTCAACATTAGAAAAACAATCAACATCATCTATCACATAAATAAAACAAAAGAACCACATGATCATATCATCAATGCAGAAAAGACATTTGATAAAATCTAACGTTCAACCCTGATCAAAACTCTCAGCAAAATCAGTATAGAAGGGACATTCCTCAACATAATAAAGAGCATATATGCAAAACCAACAGCCAACATTAATCTCAATGGAGAGAGACTGAAACCATTCCCGTTGTGAATAGGAACCAGGAAAGGATGCCGTCTATCACCACTTCTATTCAACATTGTATTGGAAGTCCTAGCCAGAGCAATAAGTCAAAAAAGGGAAAATCAAAGGCATCCAGATTAGTAAGAAAGAAGTAAAACTATCCCTATTTGCTGATGATATGATCCTATACATAGAAAACCCAAGAGACTCAGTAAAAAAATCTAGTGAAACTAATTGAGAGATTTAGCATAGTGACAGGGTACATCGTCAACAACCAATAATCAGTTGGATTCCTCTAAACTAGCAAAAAGATTTCTGAAAAAGGAATAAGGAAATCAATACCATTACAATAGTTATGAGAATAAATAAATAAATAAAATACTTGGGAATAAATCTTACCAGGGATACTAAAGACCTGTACAAGGAGAGCAATATAAAAGACTACTTCAGGAAACCATAAAAGATCTGCATAAATGGAAGAACATATCATGCTCATGGATAGGAAGATTGAACATCGTGAAAACATCAATACTATGCAAAGCAATCTATGCCAATCAAAAGAACAATGGGCCATCTGGCCCCAGCACTTGTAGTAAAGTTCAACAAGATAGAAAATAAATGCTGACAAGGATATGAAGAGACTGGGACTCTCAGACAACACTGGTGGGACTGTCAAAAGTTGCAACCACTGTGGAAAGCAGTATGGAGATTCCTTAAAAAATTGGTATTAGAAATATCATTTGACCCAGGCTTTCCATTACTGGGCATATATCCTAAACAAGTGAGAGCCAGGACAAGAACATATACATGCACACCAATGTTGATTGCAGTACTATTTACAATGGCCAAAAATGGAAACAACCTAGGTGCCTATCAACAGAAGAATGGACAACCAAACTATGGTATATACACATGATGGAATACTATACAACACTGAAGAATTATGCAGAAGCTCCCAAACACTGCATAACATGAATGAAGTTGGAGGACATTGTTGTTGTTGTTGTTATGTGCCGTCGAGTCGACCCAACTCATGGCGACCCCTCCTTAGGTTTCTGAGGCAGTATCACTACGGAAGTAGATTGCCCCATCTTCCTTCTGAGAAGTGGCAGTGGGTTTGAACTGCCAGCCTTCTGGTTAGCAGTCAAGTGCCTTAGGCACTATGCTCAGTGAAATAAGGCTGTCACAGAAGCACAAATACTGTATTAGTTCATTATCGTAAAAAGTGAAGGAAAGGTTTATATATGAAGGAGATTTTCTTTGTCGGTTGCCAGGGGTGGGAGAGAAGGGGAGGGATCACTGTTAGGTAGGTAGAGACAAATATCGATTTGAGTGAAGAGAAGCACAACATCCCAAATGTGAATGATCAACACTGTGGCATTGAAGAAGAGGAAGACAGAGAGGTGCATGTGAGGTACAGATAGCAAAGATGAACCCTTTTGCACATTCAGTACTGTGTTGTCAGTGAAGGCAAACATTGATATACAAGTGGATAGATGGGTGGACAGGTTGAACTACTAGGTATGTCTGTCCAAGGGGGAGTGTCCCCATGACCATGTATAGGGTTGGCAGACAATATTTCTACAAGTGCATTTGTATGTTCTGTAAGAATTCCCAGGTATATAGTAGAGCTGACAAAGGACAAGGTTGTAGTCACTTCTTGGGCACAGCTAGCTACCTCGAGGGAGCAAATAGTTGGACCTGTGGCCTCAGGACCATCACAGGGGACATCAAGCTCAATTGGCATAACATACTGCACAAAACATTGTTATACATCCTACTTTGGCAAGTAACGACTGGGAGGTTAAAAGCTTGCAAGCGGCCATCTGGATGCAATGATGGGTCTCTCATAGTCCAGAGCAAAGAAGAATGAAGAAAACCAAAATTCACAGAAACAATTAGTCCTAGCAACTGGTACACCATCCGATCTTCAGCCTGTATGACTATGAGACCAGAAGAACTAGATGATGCCTGACTACAATTGTCAACCACTTAGAAGGGGATCTATGTGGGAGATCCTGGACAGAGTGGGAGAACAATGTGTAGCAATACTCAAAACCATTAAAAAAAGGGGGGGGGGACTAGATTTGCTGGTCTGATAGAGCCTGATGGAACCTCTGAGACTATGGCCCCTAGATACCCTTCAAGTCTTAACTGAACCCACTCCTGTGATTTCCAGCGAAACAAAAGACAGGCATATGAGCTGAACAATTACCTTAGGTAGGTACACTCTTCAGAGAGATCAATCATGGGAGAATAGAAGGGCTGTGTATGGACAAGGAGACAGCTTGGGGGGCAAGAGTGCATGGAAGAGAAAGACACAGGGAAGAGGTAACTATGGGAGGAAGTGGGAGGGGAGCTGTTGCATTGTGAGAAATTGTAGTCAATGTCATGGGACAAAGTGTATGTGAGCTACTGTATGGAAAGTGAATTTGTTCTGTAAACTTTCACTGAAATCACAATTAAAAAAACAAATAAAGTGAATTATGATTCCGTACACTCCAGTTAAGTTTACAACCAAAATATCTGAGAACTAATTAGGCAATAATTGGACTCTTCAACTAGAAGTTCCTTACTTAGACTAAAGACAATAAAGTAAAGATAACTTAAAGGTGAAGGTAATGGAGATCTTATGAAGAGGACTGCTGTGATGGGACTCTCACTATCTTTTGCCACAAAAAAAGGGGTGGAGATTCCACCTTCTCATTCCATGCTTAGTGAGAGAGGTTTGAATAAGCATGGGGAAACTTGATATGTCTTGTAACCTGTGGGAGACAAAGAATTGGTGCATGCCTGAGGAAGGCAAAGCATCTTTGGCAGCAGAGTAGGAAGCTATAGCTGGAAAGTAACTGCACTTCCAAGTGGTAACAGACAGATCATAGTGCATGAATCCCAGGGACTGAATGTGATACCTGAAGGAGGAACATCAGCTAAGGGTCACCAAAAGGAATGCCTGCCAAAGAAGACAGTTGCCGTTGCAAAAAGATTACGACAGTAAGTTGCTCCTGGAGTAAAAGCTAAAGCAGATCCACAGTGGCCAGGTAATGGAGAGATAATACTCCCTGGTGGAGTAGTGCCTAAGGCATATGACTGCTAACCAGAAGGCTGGCAGTTCAAACCTACCAGCCACTCCTCGGATGGAAAAATCTGCAATCTTCTGCCATAGAGACACTACCTCAGTTTCAAGGACAGGTTACTATGAGTCAGAATCAACTCCATGGCAGTGAGGTTGTTTTTTTCTTCTTTTTTTTTTTTTTTTATGGAAGCTGCAGTCTAAGGAAACCAGAGAAGTGCTTTCGAGGAACTCACAAATGTACCCTGTAAGAGAAACCCCAATTTTAAATATCTACTAAGCAGAGGAAGTATGAAGCCTGCATGTAGTAGTATGAGTCAAGGAGTAACTTTCTTGTCCTCTGGTCTCATCTTCTCTCCCTTCACACTAACCCCAAAGCAATTGGCATCTAGTATAGGGGAAGAAATGAGTGATAAGGAGTGTGAAGCCCATCAGAGTTCATTGTTCTGATGACTAGAAGCCCTCCTGGGTGATCTAGCCCTTCTAGCTAGTTGTAGAATGAAAAGCAAAATTATCTTGAATGAAGATAAAAATACCTATTAACATATATCAAAACCTACTGCTCTCGAGTCGATTCTGACTCACAGTGAATCTATATGACAGGGTAGAATTACCCCATAGTGTTTCCAAGGCTGTAAATCCTTATGGAAGCAGACTGCCTCATCTTTCTCCCATGAAGCTGCTAGTGGGTTCAAAGTGCTAACATTTTGGTTAGCATGAAAATATTTTAACCGCTACTCCAGAGTTCTGAACATATGTGAAAGGACACTTAGATTACTAAAATTAGATTATGTTTTCAAATTAAAAGATTATAGAACTTTCTCTTATTTAAAAGCAACCTGAAATTTATGAGGTCATCCCCAAGCTTTCATCTAATGGCAGAAGATATTTTTCATTCCCTGTAAAAATTGAAAGGGACCATGGGAGGCAAGCTTACAGAAGTTCTCTGCTACACCTAATACCCACTTGAAAATCCACATGTTGATTCTGTATGTATATCTGCTCTTCTTCACTATGATTTCCTGAGAAATCAATGATATTTTAAAAAATTAACAAAGCTCTCGAATATTAACACATACATGTTGCTGTTCTTAGATGCTGTCTAGTCAATTTTGACTCATAGCAACCCTATGTACAACAGAACAAAACGCTGTTTGGTCTTGCACCATCCTCACAATTGTTGCTATGTTTAGCCCATTGTTACAATACTGTGTCAATCCATCTCATTGAAGGGCTTCCTCTTTATCACTGACCCTCCAGCTTACTGTGTCCTTCTCCAGGGATTGGT
Source organism: Orycteropus afer afer (assembly GCF_000298275.1). Lineage (NCBI taxonomy): Eukaryota > Metazoa > Chordata > Mammalia > Tubulidentata > Orycteropodidae > Orycteropus > Orycteropus afer. Next base: position 4,080,230 of record NW_006921695.1, on the reverse strand, counting down.
TTCTCCTAACATGTACAAGTATGGAAGGAAAAGTCTCATCATCCTCATTTATAAGGAGAGAAAAGACTGATAGTTAGCACTTAGAAGGCCACTTTCAAGCTTTTTTTTTTTTCTTTTTACTTTTATTGTGGTGAAAACATACACAACAAAACATTCTTCAACATAAATTTTCACACTTACAGCTCAGAGACATTGACAACATTTTTTCCTGTTGTACCACCATTATTGCTATACTTTTCCAAAATAGTCTACCACCATTGGCATAAACTCAATAAACTCAATGCCCTACAAAAAAAAAAGCTCCCCTTTCTCCCTCCCTCCTACCTCTGGTAACCATTCATAATCTTTGTACATCTAGATATACTTTTTTTTTTTCAACCTGTCTAGGAATTTCCCCTCTCCTCCCCTCCCATCCCTGATAACCAACAAGGTTTCCATCCATGTATAAAACTTTACTTGACTTTTTACAATAGTGGACTAATACAGTATTTGTCCTTTGTTGACTGATTTATTTCACTCAGCATAATGTCCTCAAAGTTCATCCACATTATCCAGTATTTTATAGATTCTACATTATTCTTTAATGTTCCATCATATTCATTGTGTATATGTACCATAATTTGTCATCCATTCCTCCATAGGTTGTTTCCATCTCTTTGTTATTGTGAATAGGGCTGCAATGAACATGGGTGTACACATATCTATTCGTGTCCTGCCTCTCACTTCTTTAGGATATATATGTAGTAATGGGATTGCTGGATCAAAGGGTATTTCTACTTTCAACTTTTTAGGAATTGCCATACCAATTTCTACAGCACTCTTAAGCTTTTAAGACCCCAATCTTACTTACTCACTGAAGTAAGATATAGAACAATATTTTCATACCATGTTGTAGCAATTGAGTGTGACCATACCCTCCAGCATACAGGTCCAGAGACCTACTTGTTTAAGGTGTTTATTTATGGCTAAGAAGTTATCCTAACTTTGCCTCTTACTATGTATAAACTATGTATATGGACATTTTCATTGCACATACACATACATATGTAGGAATATTATCTGCCAAACATATATATGGTTGTGGTTATATTCCCATTTGTGTATCCACACCAGTTTACTTATGTATCTATCCGTAGATTAGTGTTTGTTGTAACTGATAATGCTATATTGTGTATGCAATAGTATTTGCCTTCACTATCTGTACTTCTTGTGAACCTCTCTCTGTGTTCCTTTTCCTTAGTGCCATTGTGTTAGTCACGCACTTTTGTTACATTGTTTTTCCCTTCACCCATATCAAAACTGTCTCTTAATTATCTATCAATTTTCCCTGCCTTCCCCTTGAACAACATTAGTTTCTAATGTTGATTTCATCATGCTGTTTCTCCTTCAGTTATATAATTTTCTGGTTAATATTTTTATTTTTACTTAGCTTGCTTTCTTCTTATGGGTGTGGTTCTTAATGAGTAGAGGGGATTTTGCCATCCCAGGGGACACTTGCCAATGTGTGGAGTCATTTTTGATTGTCATAATTGGAGAAAGGATGCTGTTGGCATCTAGTGAGAAAAGATCAGGGATGCTGCTAAACATCTTATAATGTGCAGGTCAGCCAGCGCCTCCTCCCAATATCAAAGAATTCTAGATCTAGGATAGACAAATAGACCTCCTTGATAGTACTTTCTCATTGAATTCTACCCCAACTCTGTCTTTTTCTTCACTTCAAACTGCTACAAATCACAATATTCAGTTTATGTCTTCTATTTTCTACTTAATTAACCTACTTTTTGTAAACAATTTAGCCACTAAGACCCCATTTCCAAGTTGTCTATTTCACCTTTTATTGATGTTATCTGATATCATTGAAGAACTCATTCTGCTTGAAACTCTTACCTTATGTTTTCATGATACAGTGAAAATACATGAGCTTTGGAATTGAAATGTCTTCAGATTCTGGGACAAAACTTCACTATCTAGGTAACTTAACTCAAACTGTTTAACCTTACTAAACTTCACATTCCATATCTTACTCCCTTATAATTAAGACCATTTATTTTTATATCTTTCCTTATCAGTTCTTAACTTTTTACTTGGCTGACAGGGAGTTTTCAATAAGTTGGACACATTATTGAATGCACTTATGGGTACTAATCCTGTATATCTATCTCTGTTCTTCCTTTTGATGTCCAGGACCTGTGTTTTCACAGCCATTTCCAAGTTACTCTGAATAGTCACTTTGTTCCACCTCTCCACCAACTTCTCCATTTTCACTGCGAGTATTGTAGTCTAACACTTCATCATTTGTTCCTTGAATTATATCAGCTATAATAAAATAACTGAACAGGCAACATGTGGTATAAAACAGTTTCGACTTATTCAGAGCAACTTCAGAGAACAGAGCAAGAGTTGACATTGTAAGGTAAGGAAGATATTGCTCACAATTAATTGTTCAAGAAAGGAAAATGTTCAGTGCGTCTAGGTGGGGATTACCGTGTCACTGGAAGTGGATGAGCTGAGGCTAAATGGTAACCTGTTAGTTTACTAGACTGGACTGAATGAATCATAATATAGTATTAAGATTAGAGAATTGGAAGGAATGCAACTGGTTTAAGGTCCATTTACTGTATTATTTTACCTACATGACTTTGATCTAGTCATTTAACTTCTTTAAATTTCTGTTAAATCTTATATGATTGATTCTAGATTTTGAATAAATGTATAGGGAAACATTTTGTAATATGCAAATTGCTATATTTTAAGCTGTTATGACTTTAAGGATCTAATCGCACCTCTGGATTCACTGTTTTAGTGCATAAGTGTAAAAATACAGGAAAATAAATATTTTTCTTCATTTGCATTTGCATATATTCACTTTCATTCTCAAATTTTAGTAAATGAAATATAGAGCACAAGAAATTAGCTATTTTTATAAAAAAATAATATTAACAATGATAGCAAAATGGCAAAAGATAATGCAAAAGTTTATTTTATATTAACATAGCACATTTCACAAATATCATAACTGAGCCTGAAAAAGTCTCTTTGGGTTTAATGTGCTCATCTTTAAAACCTCTAGTTAATATAACCATTGCTCTAGAAAAACGGCCATTTAATTCAGTCTCAAATATTTGTAACTATCCAATGACACTCACCTTCTAATTAAATCATTGAAGTTATTACTTAGGTTTCGTTGGGTTCAAAATTCAATATAATAAACTTTAATTAAATATTTTTTCTAGAATGTTAAAATATTTTAAACATTAAGACAAAAACAGGCACATATATGATACACTAATAATACATTATACAAAGACTATTTGAGAAATGGATATTTTTCCTTCTTTTTGCTGTTCTTTCCCGCTCCTTTAACTTCCTGGTCATGCTTGCCAAGTTGTAGGATCATTTGGCTGTGTTCTAGCATAATCTGTTGAGAAAAACAAGAACACAGTTTCTATCTCAAGTTTGAGTTTTCCAGGATCTGCTGTTGCCACATCCCGTCTTGTTTGAGTTAATCAGAAGGGTGGGGAACACAGACAATTGCCTACTTTAACAATTACTCCCTCTGCTTCGCACCCAGAAGACAAGACTTTATAGATAAAGTAATAGTCTGCAGCACATTGAATGTGCCCCTCGGACCAACATTGGGAGAACACGACAAAGCACAAACATACTTCTTCTTTATAAAGCTCAAGGATTAAATCTGCATTGGATTTTCAAAAGCACTAAAAAAAATAATAAACAAAATAAACAATGTCATTGATTAGCTTTCATTTTGAAAACTAAGCAGAAATAAAGAAAGGGGTTCTCCTCAAACCCAAAATGCTGTTGCTTGTTTTGTTGTTGCTGTTCAAGAAAATTCCCTAAAATCATTAATGTATTTCATTGAAAAGAAGTATCTGTCCATGTTTAAAGTTTTGTTGTTGTTAGTTTAAAAGAACAGGATATTAAAACAATCATTCCCTTGGTTTGGCTACATTTTCAGGGTGTTATTCCCTATTATAGACTGAGTTTTGTCTTGAAAACGCCTTAATTCTAAGTATCTGAGATATTTAACCTCAGGGTGGATACAGCCAGCCTCTATGCTTGAAACGAATTACAGATGTCTTGTTCTGAAGAACTGAACACAGATTGCTAAGTCTATCCTCTTGCTTGAGCTGCCCTTCTCTTCATTGAATACTTCCATGCATTGCCTTCACTTCAGAAATTGTTCTGCTTTATAAAGGGTAATTTTTATTTATTTTGGAATTCATATTTGTGTAAGGTTGATTTTTATAAATATGTATTTCAGCAGTTTTTGCTTTAAGTTCCCATGAAACTTTCCTATGACTGTACAATGGATGACTAAAAAGAAAGTTATGGGGATCTTGTGTATAGATTAGACAATACAAATTTTTGCCAATTAATTGTTTTCTAAATTTTCATTTAGTTCTTTCAATAAATGGCATACGAATGTTCAGCTTTCCTTCATGAATACAGCTCATGCTTGTATTGTTAAAACAGACTAACCACGGTTTCAATAAAAACTTACATTCACAGTAGCAATTGAATAAAGACAAGTAGAAGGTCGTATATTGAAAGATAAATGGTAATAAAAGGAAATAATTCTATGATAAAATGACTAAGACTAACAAATAATAAGAATGTCAGAAATTAAGTCATCTATGGAGGAAGAGATAATGCTACTCTGTTTTGTGCAAACACAAGTCTGCCATTTAGTCTTTGTTCCTTCCACTACCATCACCCTTTTCACCCCAAGGTTACATCCAAGTCTACCATTTTTTGGCAGTTTAGGAGAGAAGTAGAACTGGAGCAATATAATTTAGACTTGACCAGTGATTATATCTCTAAGTTTTAAGCACTATTTTTTTTTTACTTGAAATCTATAATAACTGTAGAAAAGTTATAATTTAATTTGCTGCTGTTGTTGTTAGGTGCCAATGAATCAGCTTCAACTCATGGTGACCCTCTGGACAACAGAATGAAACACTTCCCAGTCTTGTGCCATCCTTACCATGTGTGGTATGCTTGAGCCTATCATTACAGCCATTGTGTCAATCTGTTTCATTGAGGCTCTTCCCCTATTTTGCTAACCCTTTACTTTACCAAGCATGATGTCTTTCTCCAGGGACAAGACCCTTTCAATAATATGAATATGTGAGACAAATCTGGCCATTCTCACTTCTAAAGAGCATTCTGGCTGTACTTCTTCCAAGATAGAATTGTCCGTTCTGGAAGGCAATGGTATTTTTAGTACTCTTTGCCCACACCACAATTCAAATTCATCAATTCTTCTGAGGTCTTCCTTATTCATTGTCCAGCTCTCACATGTATGGAAGACAATTGGAAATACCATGGCTTGGGTCTGGTGCCATAGTGGGTAAAGAATTTGGCTGTTAACCAGAAAGTCAGTGGTTCAAACCCACCAACTGCTCTGGGAGAGGAAGATAAGGCAATCTACTTTCATAAAGATTTACAACCTTGGAAATTCACTGGCGGTCACTATGAGTCAGAAAGGACTCAATGGCCGTGGGTTGTTATCTCTTGTATGGCTTGGGTCAGATGCATCTTAGTCTTTAAAGTGACATTTTTGCTCCTTAACACTTTAAAAAATTATTTTGCAGCAGATTTGCCCAGTGCAATACATCATCTGATTTCTTGACAGTGACTTCCATGGGCTGTATTGTGAATACAAGGAAAATGAAACCCCTGACAACTTCAATCTTTTCTCCAATTATTATAATGTTGTTTATTGGTTCAGTTGTGAGGATTTTTCCTTTCTTTATGTTGAAGTATAATCCATACTGAAGGCAAGGCTCTGTCTTCTACATATTGCAGATTGTCAATGAATCTTCTTTCAATCCTGATGCCATGGTCTTCTTCATATAGTTCAGCTTCTCAGATTATCTGCTCCACATACACAATGAATAAGTATGGTGAAAGGATAAAACCTTAACATACACATTTCCTGCTTTTAAACCATTCGGTATTCCCTTATTTTCTTCAAATGACTGCATCTTGGTTCTGCATCTCATCAAGTTCCTCATAAGGACAATTTAGTGTTCTGGAATTCCCATTCTTTGCAATGTTATCCATAATTTGTTATGATCTACACTATCAAATGCCTTTGTATCATCAGTAAAACACAGGTACACATCTTTCTGGTATTCTTTGCTTTCAGCCAAGATCCATCTGACAACAAAATGATAGCCCTTATTCTACACCCACTTCTGAATCTGGCTTAACTATCTGGCAGTGTCCTGTCAGTATGATGTTTTTTTAATTATTTTTAGCAAATATTAATTTCATATGGTATTAATGATATTGTTTGATAATTTCAATGTTCTGTTGGATCAAGTGTCTTTGGAAGGGGCAAAAATATGAATCTCTTACAGTCAGTAAGACTGGAGAAAACTGCTAATACAAAACTTGAAGAGAAGCTATCTGTGTACTGTGCCTAGGAATAGAAGAGAATATGTAGTTGGCCTTAAAAAAAAAAAATCCAAAATCCAATCTTCTAATTTACTCACTCATTTATGCTAAGAAATTTGGAAGACTAGGTAGCCAACTGACTGTTGTTGTTGTTGTTAAGTGCCATCGAGTCATTTCCAACTCATAGAGACCCCATACACAGCAGAACAAAACACTGCCCGATCCTGCGCCAGCCCCATAATCCCTGCTATACCCGAGCTCATCATTGCAGCCACCGTATCAATCCATCTTGTTGAAGGCCTCCCCCTCTTTCATCGACCCTCCACCCTACGAAGCATGGCA
>NW_006921695.1:4056314-4070234 GCF_000298275.1 Orycteropus afer afer | reverse complement strand
GGGTTCAAGGCTTTTATCCCCTTCCCTGCTCTACCGGCCTGCTACTCTGGAGTCCCTGCGTTGTCTCTCCTCACCTGTAAGCCTGGGGCTGACTGTTCTTCCATCCGGGTTCAAGGCCTTTATCCCCTTTCTCCTGCTCTTCCGGCCTGCTACTCTGGCATCCCTGTGTTGTCTCTCCTCACCTGTAACCCTCGGGATGACTGCTCTTCTGTCTGGGTTCAAGGCTTTTATCCCCTTTCTCCTGCTCGTCCGGCCTGCTACTCTGGGTGGGCCTGAGTTTCCCCTCCTCACCTAATCCCTTTGACTATTATTCTGGCTAGCCATGTCAAAATTCCTTCCTCAGCCTTAGTGATTATCTACTGGATCCATGTGATCACCAGCATGCACTTTTCTTTGAATATCCAGACTTCTGGCTAAACAAGGGCAAGCAGCGGCAGGACGTTCTCATTCCAGGCAGAAAGTGGTACTTAGAAACTTCTTTCTTCTGCTTCTTACATGTTCCTATTCATCGTTGGGGATTCTGAGAGAGTGATATCCAATGGAACCCAAAAAGAGGTCAGGCCAACCACATTGAAGAAGTCCATTTCCAGGACCTGATTCAGATATATGATCTTCTGTAGCAAAAATCTGCAAAGGAATTTCTCAGTCTCCTGGAAGACATTTTACCTGAAAATATTCATCTGTTTGTGATCCTCCCACTCAGGTGTACCTTTAAGGTGTGGCTATGTTCCTCCAGTTGCTAAGTCTTCATTCTTAGTATATTGGTTTAAGAGATAATCTGTCATGTTATGAAATTTTTCAAGAGACATGATGATATAATCTGATTTGGCGAGTAGTAAAACATCATCTACATGTTGTTGTTGTTGTTAGGTGCTGTCAAGTTGCTTCCGACTTATAGCAACCCCGTGCACAGCAGAACAAAACACCGCCAGATCCCACACCAGCTCCATGATCCTTACTATACTTGAGCCCATTGTGGCAGCCACCGGGTCAATTCATCTCTTTGAAGGCCTTCCCCTCTTTCATCAACCCTCCACCTTACCAAGCATGACATCCTTCTCCAGGGAATGGTCCCCTCTGACAACATGATCAAAGTAAGTGAAATGAGGTTGGCCATCCTCGCTACCAAGGAGCATCTTGGCTGAACTTCCTCCAGGACAGATCTGTTAGTTCTTTTGGCAGTCCATGGTACCTTCAGCATTATTTGCTAGCACCGCAACTGAAAATCATCAACTCTTCTTTGGTCCTCCTTATTCATTGTCTACGTCTCACATGCATACAAGGAAATTGGAAATATCATGGCTTGTGTCGGGTGCACTTTAGTCCCCAAGGAGACAACCTTGCTCCTCAGCACTTGTAAGATTTCCTTTGCAGCTGACCTGCCCAATGCTACATGTGATCTAATGTCCTGATTGCTGCTTCCATTGGCCTTAATTGTAGAACCAAGCAACATGAAATATTTGACAACCTCAATTTTTTCTCCATTTATCGTGATGCTGCTTATTGGTCCAGTTGTGAAGATTTTTGTCTTCTTTATATTGAGATGTAATCCATACTGCAGACTATGTTCCTCAATCTTGATCAGTAAGTGCCTCAAATCATCCTCACTTTCAGCAAGCAAAGTTATATCGTCTGCTTATCTCAGGTTGTTAATGATTCTTCCTCCAATCCTGATGCCACGTTTTTCTTCATATAGTCCAGCTTCTAGGATTATTTGCTCAGTATATAGATTGAATAAATATGGGGAAAGGATACAACTCTGACACACTCTCTTCCTGATTTTAAACCATGCAGAGTCCCTTTGTTCTGTGTGAACGACAGCCTCCTGGTCAAAGTACAGTTTCCTCACAAGTACAATCAAGTGCTCGGGAATTCCCATTCTGCTCAACATTATCCATAATTTGTCACGATCCACACAATCAAATGCCTTTGCATAGTCAATAAAGCACAAGTAAACATTTTCTGGTATTTTTGTCTTGAGCCAAGATCCATCTGACAGCAGCTATGGTATCTCTTGTCCCATGTCCTCTTCTGAATCAAGCTTGCACCTCTGGAAGTTCTCTGTCAATATACTGCTGCAAATGTTTTTGAATTATTTTCAGTAAAATGTTACTTGCATGCGATATTAATAATATTGTTCTATAATTTCCACATTCTGTGGGATCACCTTTCTTTGGAATGGGTGCAAATATGGATCTCTTCCAGTCAGTTGGCCAGGTAGCTGTCTTCCAAATCTCTTGGCATAACCAACTGAGTGGCTCCAGTGAGGCATCCATTTGTTGAAATATCTCAATGGGTATTCCGTCAACTCCTGGAGCCTTGTTCTTTACCAATTCCTTCATTGCAACTTCAACTTCCTCCTTCAGTACCATTGGTTCTAGATCATATGCCACCTCCTGAAATGGATGAAGATCAACCAGTTCTTTTTGGTACAGTGACTCTGTGTATTCTTTCCATCTTCTTTTGATGTTCCCTGCATCATTCAATGTTTTGCCCTTAGAATCTTTCAATATCGCAACACGAGGCTTAAATTTTTTCCTCAATTCTTTCAGCTTGAGAAATGCTTAGCGTGTTATTCCCTTTTGGTTGTCCAACTCCAGGTCTCTGCACAATTCATTATAGTAATTGTCTTTGTGTTCTAGAGCTGCTCTTTGAAATCTTTGATTCAATTATTTTATTTTGTCATTACTTCCATTTGCTTTAGCTAATCTCCACTCAAGGACAAGTTTCAGAGTCTCTTCTGTCATCCATTTTGGTCTTCTCTTTTTTTGTTATCTTTTTAGTGACCTCTTGCTTTCTTCGTGGGTGATGCTGTTGGTGTCATTCCACAATTCATCTGGTTTCCAGTCATTGGTGTTCAATGCATCAAATTTATTCTTTAGATGGTCTCTAAATTCAGGAAGGATATATTCTAGATTTTTGGCTCTTTTGGACTAGTTTTCATTGTCTTTAACTTCAAGTTGAACTTTCATATGAGCAGTTGATGGTCTGTTCCACAATCAGCTCCTGGCCTGGTTTTGGCTGAAGATATTGAGTTTTTCCATTGCCTCCTGCCGCAGATGTAGTCAGTCTGATTCCTGTGTGTTCCATCTTTTGAAGTCCATGTGTAGAGTCGCTGTTTGTGTTGTTGAAAAAAGGTGTTTGCAATGAACAAGTCGTTGGTCTTGCAAAATTCTACCATGCGAGTTCCAGCATTATTTCTGTCACCAATGCCAAATTTTTCCAACTACCAGTGATTCTTCTTTGTTTCCTACTTTTGCATTCCAGTCACCAGTGATAATTAACACATCCTGATTGCAAGTTCGCTCAATTTCAGACTGCAGAAGTTGATAAAATTCTTCAATTTCCTCATCTTTGGCTTTGGTGGTTGGTGCATAAATTTGAATAATAGTCGTATTAATGGGTCTTCCTTGTAGGCGTATGGATATTATCCTATCACTGACAGCATTGTACTTCAGGACAGATCTTGAAACATCCTTTGTGATGATGAATGCCATGCCATTCCTCTTTAAACTGTTGTTCCCGGCATTTGATCATATGGTTGTCTGATTTAAAATGGCCAAAACCAGTCCATTTCAGCTCACTAATGACGAGGATATCATTCTTTATGAGTTCCATTTCATTTGTGACAACTTCCAGTTTTCCTAGATTCATACTTTGTACATTCCATGTTCCTATTATTAATGGATATTTGCTGCTGTTTCTCCTCAATTTGAGTGGCGCCATGTCAGCTAATGGAGGTCTCGAAAGCTTCACCTTATCCATATGAGTAAGGCTGATTTTACTCTGATAATGCAGCTCTTGCCCAGTCCTACTTTGAGAGGTTTCTACGCTAAGAGACTCATCTTCCTCCTCTGTATTGGACAATGTTTCTGGACTATTCATAAAGTTGTACAGTAATGTATCAGTGTTTTTCTGCTATTTATAAGGTTTTCCCTGGCCAATTCTTTGAGAAGTGGATGGCCTCCTCTTTCTTCCTAGTCTGTCTCAGCTTGTAAGCCAGGCTGACACCTGTGCAACAGGTGCACCCCACTGGGTTTGAAACACCAGTGACACAGCCTCAAGACTCACAGCAACACATCACCACAGTAGGAGAAACCAACAGACAAGTTTGTCTCCCTTAGCTGTTGGAAACCCCCCTTACCTGGATCCCTGGGGCTAACTCCTTGATCTGTTTCAGTCCCCTTTGCCTTTTCTGTCCTCTCCCTGCTTCCTGCCTCACTGCTTGTGGGGGATGACCTGGGTTCCCTCTCCTCACTTGGCTCCCTGCAGTTGACTCTTCGACCTGTTCCTATCCCCTTTGCCTTTTCTGTCCTCTCCCTGCTTCCCACCTCACTGCTTGTGGGCGTAGCCTGTGTTCCCTCTCTTCACCTGGGTCCCTGCGGCTGACTCCTCATTCTGTTCCAGTCTCCTTTGCCTTTTTTTGTCCTCTCCCTGCTTCCCCCCTCACTGCCTATTCTTAGGTTCTTTTTATTGTACTCTCCCTGCTTTCCACCTCACTGCCTGTTCTTAGGTCCATGGAATCTGAATGAGAATGGTATCACTTTAAAATCCAAAATGGTTGCCTCTTGTAGATATTCAAAATGACTGTGCCCTTGGTCACTTTAAATATCCAATATGGCCTCCACTTGTAAACATTCAAAATGGCTACATCCTCAGTCACTTTAAATATCCCAAATGGCCACCACTTGTAAACATCATCTACATAAGGAATACAAAATTTAGCTTCTGTATCTGCCTTTAATTAAATAGTAGCATTCTTCATAAAACTGCTAAATTAGAAAGCATGTTTTTGCAAAATAATGCCTACCCATACTCACAATTTTTAATTGGCTGTTAGAAAATTCCATTGACAAAAGGAAGTCACTGTATTAATGCAATTCTCTTCAAATAGTATTTCTATTCCTATATATAATGTCTACAACAAACCTTCTTACTGAGTTTATGCAAGCTATGAACTTATTTAGTTTTAAACAATTTGAAAATAATTTCCTTTATCTCTCCAACAAACTGGCAAAACCTCCTTGGAGAAACTAGACAGCTTCCTCTAAAATTGCTTCCACATATGAGCTAAGTGTCACTCATATGTCCTATCTTAGAAATCTGGGATCCTCATTATATGACACTTAATATCATTGTATTGTAACTATTTCTTTGCTTACATATTCCCACAACTACACTCTAAACTCTTGGAAGACTTGATATGTGTATCAATCAAGGTTTAATCAGAGAAACAGAACCAGTAGGAGATATGCTTTAAAGGATTTATTGTAATTAACTTGCTTACATTTTTGTGGGGCAGACCAGGCAAATGCAATATCTGTAGAACAAGTGGTCAGGAAGGATAGGAAGTCTTGGATATGAATTATTCATAGGCTGAATTTCTTCTTCTTCAGAGAAATTTCACCTCTACTCTTAGATATTTCAACTGATTAAATCAGGTCCACTCTAATTATCTAGAATAATATCATTTACAGTCCATGTCTTTGTACATTTCATTATAATAATCGACTTTGTCTTCTCGTGCTGCTCTTTGAAATTGTGTGTTCAACTCTTTTATCCTGTCATTTCTTCCATTTGCTTTAGCTGCTCTTTCAAAGGCAAATTTCAGTCTCTTCTGGCCTCCATTTTGGTCTTTTCTGCCTTTCTTATCTTTTTAATGACCTTTTGCTTTCTTCATGGATCGTGTTCTTGATGACACCCAACAATTCCTCTGATTTTCAGTCATTGGTGTTCAATGCATCAAATCTATTCTTTAGATGGTCGCTAAATTCAGGAAGGGTATAATCAAGGTCTTATTTTGGCTCTCATGGACTTGTTTTGAAATGTTTTATATTACTAAGCAGGGTTATTTGCTTACTGTACAAAAGTATGTTTACTATTTTTATACACAATTATTAATTTCAAAACACTATTGATCATAGTAATATTTCTCTGTTGATGACAATTTGAAAGGATGTTGTGATGACCTAGCATCAACTTGCCTAGATTATGATTCTCATTCATTTGGCAGACTCTAGATAAGTACTCCACTATAAAGTAATATAATGAAATCAACTTTCATTTTGTGATCTGATGTGAACAGTCAATCAATTGAAAGGGAAGTTTCCTTGGAGATGTGTCCCATCTCCAGTATATAAATGGATGTTTTGGCAAAATTCACTCTCACTCTGGACCCTCCACTCTTCTTGTGACCTGACCTCTGATTCTTGGGACATAAGTCTCTGGAAGTTTCTAGCCTGTGGACTGACCTGCAGATTTTAGATTGGCCAGGCCCTGGAATCCCGTGAGCTTTAAAGAGTTCCAGCCTGCCACCAAACTCATAGACAAGTGCATAAAACAAGGCTATTTATATCTATATATACAATTTTCAGATTTTTGCTCCTCTAGAGAATCTAGAATAAGACAAATGTGAATATTTGTATTATTATTACAATTATAGATAATATGAATATGTTGTATTTAATATGGAGTAATTTGTATTCATTAGGAGTTTTGGTGGCATGATGGGTAAGGCATTTGGCTGCTAGCCAGAAAGTCAGAGGTTCAAACCCGCCAACTGCCTTGTAGGAGGAAGATGAGCCCCATGTTGCTTGCTATGAGTATGAATTGACTTGATGGCAGTGTTTTGTTTGTTTGTTTGGTTGGTTTGGTTTTGTTATTTAACTTAAAATTAATTGTTCATTCAATAAAAGGTACTGATACACTAAATGACAATCAAGTTGCTTAATATTATTGTTGTTGTTAGTTGATGTCAAATTGATTCTGACTCATGGTAATTCTATGTGTGTAGAGTAGAACTTCTCTATAGTGTTCTCAAGGCTGTGATCTTTTGGAAGCATGTTTCATCTGGATGAGTTTGAACCACCAACTTTTTGGCTAGTAGTCCAGCACTTAGCTGTTTGTGCCACTCAGGAACTCATTAGTTGATTAATAGTACTTGTCAAGGAGCCTACACAGTTATGGGTTAAAGAAAAAGAAGGATGGAATAGGAAGAGTTCTGTAAAATTTGGTGAAAAAGTAGCACATTCCCCCCTCCCTTTTTTTTTTAACTATTGAAAGAGGTATTTATTTAGAAATCCTAGTGGTTATTACAAAAGAATAGCAACAAAAATTATAATGAGCAGAGTTACTGAGATGATCAAGATAAATGCTGAGACAGAAGGTCTTTCAGAAGGACAAAACTAAAAAATAATATTTGGTGTGATCAAGCTTGAAAATACTCAATATTCATAACTAGAAGAGAATTTAGTCAATTACGAATGCAAATATTTAAAAATCCTGAGAAATCCAGTACAATTACTTTTTTTTTCTTGTTTTGCAATGAAGTTAAACATTTAAAGAAAAGCTTTATGTTGTTAGGCTTCACATTCCTTCCTGTGCTTAGGTATAATGACATCAATGTAGTAGGCTTTTATGACTTTGATGAGACTCTGAGACTTAACTCTTCTTGAAAGTAGCACATTTCTGTATCCACTGGGTTATTCATTGCTCTTCTTCACTTAAATTTATTTTTCATGAATTAGGAATTACTTTGTTTAACAATCCTTAGTCTGGATAGGCACTCTGGTGCCATAATGCCTAAAGCATTTGACTGCTAACCAAAAGGCTGGTGGTTCAAACCCACAGCCACTCCTTGGAAGGAAGGTTGGGCAATCTACTTCCGTAACAAAACCACCTCAGAAACCCAAGGAGGGGTTGTTGCTATGAGTTGGATCTGATTCGATGGCAGTAAGTTTATTTTCATCTGGATATCTCAGCGTTTTGAGAAGAAATTCCACTTAGTCGTTCCTTTAAAAATAAGAAATTTATGTATGATAAAATTCATTTTCTGCTTAATACATTTAATTCCGCAAGATATATATATACCCACTTACTCATAATATGAATCCAGTTTTAAACAGGATTTAAGAAAGGATTATTTCAAAGAATGTTTTGGAGACATGTTAAAATGGTAATTGATGACATGAGTATTTGCTTAGCTCAGTCAGTTCTTCAGCCATGGAGAACATTCTGTTCCTAAGAAGCAGTTTCACTATATAGCAGGTACTTAGGGAAATAGAAGAATAAACATTCAGAAAATGACTAACCTTTTCTGACTTCAAGTTAATTTCAGAATTTTGTAGCAGGATTCTATGAGATACTGGTAAAGTGGGTTTTGCTTGCATCCTTCACAGTTTGAAAAGTGGAGTTACTTGAGTTTATTTGTTAAAATTTCACATTGAGATAAAGGAGAGGCCAATTGTAGAACTGGCCTGGCCTTGCCATAATAAACTGAGGATGTGAAACATGGCCGTTAGTGGCATCAGTATAATGTAGAGGCCTTTCCAAAGGCTACAAACAGAAAGCCAAGGTATTCCACAAAATCCTCACTGTTTGACAGCCTGTGTGTGGGGTGGAGTTTATTGAGTACTTGTTTTGTCAGAACATAAGCAAATCTTAAGGACTAGATGTGTGAGTACTAAATGGTGAATAAAGGCTTTTTTGAAAACTTTCTAAAAAACAGTAGCTTCAAAGAGAAATATATTACAGACCACTTTGATCTTAAGTATTGTCCTTATAGGGATTAATATGTGCATAGAAAGCTCTGAATTCACATCTCAGAGTAATATTAAAGAAATTGCAATTACTACATATATTCTCCTACTTCTTTTCCCAATCTTATCTGTTTTTTCATCTTCAATGGGAATTGTAACCAAATCCTTTCAACACAAATATGTCCCACATGCAGTTCTAATTGCCTTTAGCCTGGAAACAAACTCACAATCCCACAGGAATTTTGTGTATGAAAAATAGACTACATTTCCCATTTCACAAAATTTTCTAGGTCTAGCCTAATTCACAGATTGATTGTTTTCGTATCCTAATTAGCAAGACGGTCTTCAGGCACTTGCAGCTTATTCCCTCCCAAGTCCACTTAGTCAGCAATTCAGTCCCTTCTCCTTTTTTGTTATTATCAAAAGTTTGTGTTGTCTGTATACAGGTGTGTTTTTGCCATTTTTTTCTAATAGACTTTATTTTATAGAGTAGATTTAAGCTTAAGAAAATTGTTCAAAAAGTGCAGAGCGTTCTTCATTTACCTTCTCTCTCTCCTTCACAATTTCTCCTATTAACATCTTGCATTGATACGACACATTTGTTAGAACTGAGGAACCAATATGAACAAATAATTAACTAAAGTCTCATTGTTTAAAGTAGAGCTCACACTTTGTGTTGTATGAATTAGACAAGCCATACATAATATTATATTATGTATAATATAATATATATTATATTATCATGTAGAAAAGTTTCAGTGTCCTAAATCTGACCTGTGCTCCACTTACTCACCACTCCCCAACTTCCTCTTGAACCTCTAGCAATCACTAATCTTACTCTCTATATAGTTTTGCCTTTTCCAGAGGGAAGATGGGGCAATCTACTTCTGTAGTGATACTGCCTTGGAAACCCAAGGAGGGGTCACTATGAGTCAGAGATGACTTGACAGCACATAACAACAACACAACAACAGAATGTTATATAGTTGGAATCATACTGTACAGAGCTTTTTCATGTTCTAGTGAAATTTGATTATTCTGTGTGGGAGAAAGGGAAGATTTTTTGTTTTGTTTTACAGAGAGATAGATTCTTCTAAGCCTGAATAAATAAGTATTTTCACCACAAGTTTTAGTTTCTGGACACAGAGGAACAAGTTGAAATAAAATATAATTACAAAGCTACCCAATTTGATTAATAATAATTGTTTTCTTGAGCTTCATGTGGAAGTTATTTCATTTTGATTAACAATTATTTTCTGCTGGATAATAGGAGAAAGAAGATTTAGCATATTTTCAAAGTATATCATTTTTGTTTCTATTGAGAAAAAAACATGAACAATAGATATTGTCTAGATATAAGTACCATGCAAATTTTGAATGCCAAATACCATCTGTCTTAGTTTGTTAGTGCTTCTGTAACAAAAAAAAATGCCATAAGTAGGTGGCTTTAAAGTACAGAAATTTACTTTCCCACAGTCTGAAAGGTACATTTTTGAATTCTGGGTACCATCTCTATGGGAAGGTCCTTTCTTGTTCTCTTTCAGTTTCTAGTAACTACTTGAAATCTTTGATTTTACAGAACCTATAGATTCATCTGCCTCTGACTTCACATGATTTCTTCTCCTCTGTGTGTATCCTTATGTCTATTTTACTCCTTTTAAAAGACATCACTCAGATAGATTAGGTTTAGAACACCTTCTACTCTGTTATGACCAAATTACATAACACAAGAATAGTCAGGTGTAGGGGGCTAGGGTCCAACACATCTTTTTTGGGAGTACAATTTAATCCGTAACACCAGCCTACTGAAAATTGTACTACTTTGACTCTGGCTTGACATTCATGACCAAACAGAAATTACTTTGCCAGGAGGGGGAAAAACATGTGAATGCAGAAGGATGAGAATGGGATTTCTAAAAGAAAATACAAAAAGGTAGCAAATTTGTACTGCATACATATGGAATGAGCCTTGGTGACACAGTGGTTAACCACACAGCTGTTAACCAGAAGGTTAGAAATTTGAAAGTATCCTCCACTCCCTGGGAGAAAGGTGAAATAGTCTGCTTCTGTAAAGATTTACAGCATTAGGAACCGTATGGGGCAATTCTAGCCCATCCTGTAGGGTTAGTATAAGTTGGAATCAACTCCATGGCAACATGTTTGGGGATTTGTTTTGTTTTGTTTTTACATATTCAATGTAAAATAACTACACCATAGCTACAAGGGTTACAGACACTACTGAAGTTGAAGAAAATGAGCAGTAATAATTTTAACTTCAAATATATATCTGTTAGAACTCTCGATGCTGCGGGGCACCAGAATGTGCTCTCCCTTCTCTCCCTGCACCTTCGCTATCTGGCTTTTCTCATCTGCTCCCATACCTTTAAATGTAATGTATTAATGAGACTCACTTTCATAATAACAGCCTGCTCCTCTTGCCTGAACATCAGAGACATACATCAGATACATTTATAACATTTTCATTTAACACCCTGTTCTGGTTACCTAGTGCCTCTCTGACAAGAATATACCACAAATGGCATGGCCTTAACAAACAGGAGTTAATTCTCTTACAATTTGGAGGCTTTAAGTCCAAGTTCAAAGTGCCAGGCTCTAGGGGCTAGGTCAAAGCCCCTCAACCTTGAGGTCCAGCTCCGCCTCCTCTCCCTGCCCACTGGAGCTAGAGGCATTTCTTCACTCAGACAGCTGCTGGCTGCTAAGACTGAGAAGCCCAATGTTGACAAGTAAAAAGGCATAGTGCCTA
This sequence comes from Orycteropus afer afer, assembly GCF_000298275.1. Classification (NCBI taxonomy): domain Eukaryota; kingdom Metazoa; phylum Chordata; class Mammalia; order Tubulidentata; family Orycteropodidae; genus Orycteropus; species Orycteropus afer. The sequence continues at coordinate 4,058,933 of NW_006921695.1, read as the reverse complement.
TGTTACCAAACCACATGGCAGGCCATTAATGTAATTCCATTGTAAGTCCCATAGCATAGCTGGCTGCTAAGCAACAACATGGCTACATGCAGGATCCAAGCATGCCATAGGCTAGAGACCATTCCCCCTTACATACAGGAAGCAGACTACATCCCAAAGGCAGCTACTCAGCTGCTTGTGGTAGATCCCACCATGGAGTTGATTGCCAGTCTCATCATGGGGAATAACTACCACCAGCTGCCCAGCCACTCAACCAGGCCCAACCAAGTTGACACAAAAACATAACCACCACACATCCTAATAGGCATCTTAACTTGACCATATCAACTCCTTATTCATTTACAGCTGTTCAATAAATGGAATCATCATCTGGCCAGATATTTTACCAAAGTTTAGGAATCATTCTCCATGGCTCTTTTTCCTTCTTTCTCACATTTTTTCTATTAGTAAGTGTTTAGACATTTAAGGAAAAAAAAAAAAAAATACATATATCTTCTCTCTACTACTTAAAAATGTCATTGATAGACACCAAATCCAAGACTTCATATTGCTCACAGGAATGGCTGCCATAGACCCCTGTTAGGCATTTTCCTTTAAAATCCATTCATCCTGAAGCAACTAAGGTATCTTTCAAAATAAAAAATGGATCATGACATTTCTTTGCCCAAAACCTTTCAATTGCTTTTCATTTCACTTACAATAAAATTTATACCTGTTGCAATGGCCAAAATGGTCTAACCAGATATGGCCACTGCCTTCCCCTATGATTACACGTTATGCAACTATGACCCTCCTTACTAAAGCCATGTTAATCTTCTTTCTGTAAAGGTTCACAGCATTAGAAACCCTAGGGGCAGTTCTAGCTTGTCCTATAGGATCAGTATGAGTTGGAATTGACTCCATGGAAACATGTTTGAGATTTTGTTTTTACCTATTCAATATGAAATAACTACACCACAGGCTACAAGGGTTACAACTGCCAGTAAAGTTGAACTCACCACGTTGTCTCCTACTTAAGGGATTTTTCACTTGTTTTCTCTGATGATCTTCTCCTTTTCCTTCTTCTTCTTTTTCAGATTTGATTTTTATTGTAGAAAGTACATATCAGGGCAAACTGCTGCACATACAACTACAAGTCAGTTTTTTGGAGGAAAAAAAAGTTATAATAATAAAATTCTAACTGATTAAGAATACAATGTCCTGAATTGAACAATTCATATTTGCAAAGTTCTCCTCCCTGGGATGAGATTGTTGATGAAGGATATCTTAGATTTCTACAGCCTCATGAACTGATAGACACGAAATCAGCCTCATGAATAAGTCTCTGTGAGAACACACCCCTTGAGGTAAAGTTAACCTATGTGCTAAGAAGGCCTCTAATCTCAAGCAAGCCATTCCTGGCCTGGACAGCAACGAAACATTACTAGTGAACCTAAATTAGTAATATATTGAGTGTTAGGGGAAAAAGAGCCCCAATTCAAGCATGTTTTATAGAAACGTTTTTATTAAGCCTTAAACAGGAAAAGATAAAACAAAGGCAATCCTTCAGATGAGTGAGTGAAACCATCAGCACATACCATTACAGAGGCCAATGGAATCTGCTGAGTCATAATTAATGTCTTCATTACATATGATAGGAAATAAAGGAAATCACCATAATATCATGGTAGGTGGTGGGTAAATTTATCTCTGTTAAAAGTGAGGAAAGGTCCATGATTGAGCCAAGTACAAAATAGCAGGTTAAACAAGGTTACAGGGTGGAACTAGGATTTTGTTTACAAGGCTACATGGTGGTCAGGGTATGATTCATGTTCATGTGACCCTGATGCATAGTTAGAAGGTAGTCACAAGACAATATTAGGACCCCAACCTTTAACTTAAATTATACAACATACCTAACTGGCTACTTTGAGTAAATGCCCAGGCAACTTTCCCAGTTCTTTATCTGAGCAACTTTCTGCATAATCTACCTTCAACTATACTCCTTGAGGGCAAACTGACACTCCCTGGGCTTGCCCTAGACATGTCTAAGCATAGCCATATTGTTGAATTAATAGTAAAGAACTCAAATGGCAACTGAATTTATGTCAAGACTCAAAATGGGGTTAGGGCTCTTGCTGTATACTGCAGGCTTCTCCAAACCAAGTGTTTTAGAATTTAAGCTCCAATGCTTACTCTCCTCTTGAACATGGATTTTATTTAAAATCCTTTTATAACTCTTAGGTTGGTGTGCTTTATTCTGCACAGACTGCTTGATGGCTCTTCTAGAAGAATGCTTGTTTTAGGATAACTTTTTAAGATATCACACACAATTCTTTGTAATACCCAGACACCATCTAATTTCTTCACTGTGGTTTACTACAGTACTCAGTCTTCAGTAATCATCTTGTAAGGGTAAATATGAAGTGAGGCCACATTGGAAGAACTACTTGCCCTATGGTTAGGCTACAAAACTTAAAGTGGGAGCTCAAGGCTATCCACACAATATGTTGTTGTTGTTGTTGTTATGTGCTGTCGAGTCAGACCCGACTCATAGGAACCCCTCCTTGGGTTTCTGAGGCAGTATCACTACAGAAGTAGATTGCCCCATCTTCCTTCTGAGGAGTGGCTGGTGGATTT
>NW_006921695.1:4052791-4055927 GCF_000298275.1 Orycteropus afer afer | reverse complement strand
AAGTTTCTGTCTCTCTCTCTCTCAGTACTCGCCTAGTCTTCACCCACTAATTTCTGCTTAGACTCTTTGTGTCCTTTCCCGGCCTTCAGATGCCCCCACTCCAAAACCCCCAGTTTCCGGTGGGTTTCTTTGTCTACTTTTCCTGCCCCCTACCCTACTCTCAGTTTCCACTTGGATCCTTTGTCTCTGTCAGCAGGCTTTTCTTGTACCTGCCCTCCTTGCGTTTAGTTACTCTTCCACACTTAGGGTTGGTTCTTTTGAAATAAGCAATCAACTCCCTGCATTAAAGCATTACTTAAGCACTCTGCAGAGACAGGATGGGGCTGATGCTACTCTAAGCCTTGGCCCATCCAATGGATGGATGATTCAATAAAACTTATTTTTCTAACATTTCACCCTGGTCTTGTTCCACTCAGCATTCAACACCTAATATATTTGGTGCAGAAACCCAGGAACCACTGATGGGAACCCAGGGGTGATCTCTCCCTCCCATTGCTGACGCTGCATCTACCACCAGCCAATTCATCTCTGGTAAGTGACATTTTGTCTTTCCCATATGGATTTCTGATTTGCTGACTTCTCTCAAGACCTAATGCAAGGACAGAAATCCTCCAGCTTTGCCCCTGGCTTCGCCCCCGGCTTCAGCCCCAGGTTTCTGCCCTGCTAAACCTCCTCTGTGCTAGGGATGCCCACAGAAGGGTTGTTTCACTCTCCTTTCTGGTGTCAGGCCAAACGACAAAGAAGCCTTTCCTTTGTCCTAACACCTCCGGAATTCAGAGTGTCACTTATTCTCTCTCTCTCCTTCTTTGTCATAGGTAACTCTCAGTCAATTCCCTCCAAATCTACACCTTTAGGGTGTCTTCTGAAGAATCTCTCTCCAGTTAGCCTCTCTTCAAAGATCTGGCCCAAGCATCTCATTTTTTTTTTTTTCTTTAATACTTCTTGGCCTGACTAACTGCTCCTCTCTCCAGGTTCCTGGCTTTTTATCCCCTTTCTCTTGCTCTCCCACCCTGCTGCTTTGGGCATGTCTGTGTTCCCTTTTCTCACCTGGACCCCTGCAGCTGACTGCTCCTCTGTCTGGGTTCCTGGTTTTTAATCCCCTTTCTCCCACTCTCCCACCCTGCTGCTTTGGGTGTGCCTGAGTTCCCTCTCCTCACTTGCACCCCTGCAGCTGACTACTCTTCTGTCTGGATTCCTGGCTTTTTATCCCCTTTCTCCTGTTCTCCCACCCTGCTGCTTTGGGCATGCCTGAGTTCCTTCTATCTGGGATCCAGTCAGCCACAAGGATCCAGGTGAGGAGAGGGAACTCAGGCACACCCAAAACAAACAGCAGGGTGGGAGAGTGGGAAAAAGGGAATTAAAAGCCAGGAACCTGGATAGATGAGAACTCAGCCTCAGGGGTCTAGGTGAGGAGAGAGAACCCAGGCACACCAAAAGCAGCAAGATGGTAGAGCAGGAAAAAAGAGGATTAAAAGCCAGGAACATGGACAGAGGAGCAGTCAGCTGCAGGGATCCAGCTGAGGAGAAGGAACTCAGATATGCCCAAAGCAGCAGGGCAGGAGAGCAGGAGAAAGGTCATTAAAAAGCCAGGGACCCAGACAGAGGAGCAGTCAGCCGCAAGGATCCAGGTGAGGAGAGGGAACTTAGGCATACCCAAAGTAACAGGGTGGGAGAATGGGAAAAAGGGGATTAAAAAGCCAGGAACCTGGACAGAGGAGAAGTCAGCCACAGTGATACAGATGAGGGGAGGGAACTCAGGCATGCCCAAAACAGCAGGTCAGGAGAGCAGGAGAAAGGGGATTAAAAGCCAGGTACCCAAACAGAAGAGCAGTCAGCTGCAGGGGTCCAGGTGAGGAGAGGGAACTTAGGCACACCCAAAGCAGCAGGACAGTAGAGTGGGAGAAAGGAGATTAAAAGGGCCAGGAACCCAGACAGAAGACCAGTTAGCGACAGAGATCCAGGTGTGGAGAGGGAACTCAGACATGCCCAAAGCAGCAGGGTGGGAGAATGGGAAAAGGGGGAATAAAAAGCCAGGAACCTGGACAGAGGAGCAGCCAGCTGCAGGGATCCAGGTGAGGAGAGGGAACTCAACCACACCCAAAGCAATAGGGTGGCAGAGCAGGAGAAAGGAGATTAAAAGCAAGGAGCCTGGACAGAGAAGCAGTCAGCTGCAAGGGACCAGGTGAGGAGAGAGAACCCAGACACACCAAAGGCAGCAGGATGGTAGAGCAGGAGAAACAGGATTAAAAGCTAGGAACCTGGGAAGAGGAGCAGTCAGTCACAGGGACCCAGGTGAGGAGAGGGAACTCAGTCATGCCTAAAGCAGCAGGGTGGGAGAGTGGGAGAAAGGGGATTAAAACACCCAGGAATCTGGAAAGAGAAGGAGTCAGCCACAGGGACCCAGGTAAGGGTGGTACAAGAGGTTTCCAACAGGGAGACAAACTTGTCTGTTGGTTTGTCCTACTGTGGTGACAATTGATGTGAGTTTTGAGGCTGAGCCACTGGTGTTTCAAACCCATTAGGAGCACATGGTGCACAGGTATCAGTCCAGTTTACAAACTGAGACAGACTAGGAAGAAGGACGAGGCCATCCGCTTCTTAAATAATTGGCCAAGGAAAACCTTATGAATAGCAAAGAAACACTGTTTGATACATTACTGCACAACTTTATGAATAGTCTGGTTAGGTTAGAAAGCTCTCAAAATAGGACTGGGAAAGAGCTGCATCATCTGAGTAAACACAGCCTTAGTACTATGGATAAGGTAAAGCTTTCGAGACCTCCATTTGCTAATGTGGCATCATTCAAATTGAAGAGAAACAGCTGAAAACATCCATTAATCATTGGAACATGAAATATATGAAGTATGAATCTAGGAAAATTGGAACTTGTCAAAAATGAAATGGAATGCATAAAGATTGATATCCACGGCATTAGTGAGCGGAAATGGACCAGTTTTGGCCATTTTGAATCAGACAACCATGTGATCTACTATGCTGGGAATGACAGTTTGAAGAGGAATGGCGTGGCATTCATCATCACAAGGATGTTTCAAGATCTGTCCTGAAGTACAATGCTGTCAGTGATAGGATAATATCCATACGCCTACAAGGAAGATCCATTAATATGACTATTATT
>NW_006921695.1:4034102-4035263 GCF_000298275.1 Orycteropus afer afer | reverse complement strand
TATCTTCTGTGTCTGTGTTAATTGGTTTCCCTTTTCTTTGTTGAAGAGGGTCTGTGCAATCCTTCTGCCTAGTCCGCCATCTTGCCCCGCCTCCCAAAAATATACAACTCTTAATCCAACCTCCCCAGAGAGAATTCTACTTCTCAACATGCATTTTATCTCCCAATCAGCTCCAGACATAAGATGTAAACTGCAGAAGCAGGACACAGGCCCTCAAACCCTTCAAAAGGACCTTCTTAACCTTGCCTTTAAGGTCTTTAGTAATAGAGATAAGGAATGAAGGCTACAAAAACAGAGACAAGATCAGGCAAAGGCCCAACTCCTAGCCACCACCCTTCAAGGCTCCATGAAACAGGTACCGAGAGGTAAACTCACTCTTAAACTTCCTCTGTGACTATGGAGAGGTAAACTTGAGACTCCTCCATGAATGTGCTTCAAATGTAGAGAAGGAAAACAACAATGAGGTACCATATTGCTCCAGCACTAGTAGCAAAATTCAACAAGATAGAAAATAACAAATGCTGGCGAGGTTGTGGAGAGATTGAGACTCTCATACACTGCTGGTGGGACTGTAAAATGGTACAACGATTGTGGAAAGCAGTATGGCAATTCCTTCAAAAGTTGGAATTAGAAATACCATTTGACTTAGCCATTCCTTACTAGGTATATGCACTAAAGAAGTGAGAGCCATGACAAGAACAGATGTATGCAAAGCCATGTTCATCGCAGCACTATTTACAATAGTCAAAAGATGGAAACAACCTAGATGTACATCAACTGAGGAATGGATAACCAAACTATGGTACATACACACAATGGAATACTATGCAATGCTAAAGAATAATGTGGAATATGCAAAACACTGCATAACATGGATGAACTTGGAGGACATTATGCTGAGTGAAATAAGTCAATCACAAAAGGACAAATATTGTATTAGTTGTTATTGTAAAAGTTAAGGAAAAGTTTATCTATTGAAGGGAATTTTCTTTGTTGGTTACCAGAGGTGGAAGGGAAAGGAAGGGAACGCTGTTAGATTGGTAGAGATAAGTATTGATTTGAGTGAAGAAAACAGGAAATGTACCAAATGTGAGTGACCAATATGGCAGCATTGAGGATGAGAAAGACATAGAGAGGTACATGGGAGGTACAGACAACAAA
>NW_006921695.1:4009942-4033020 GCF_000298275.1 Orycteropus afer afer | reverse complement strand
AAAAAAAAAAATGTGGAGAAGGGAGCCACTGGACCAAATCCTGCCCAAACCTGAGACCCCCACCTGGGCCCGCCCAGCATGTGGCAAGGAAGGACACTGGAATTCAGGGTATAATCAAGCCCCTTAAGGCAGGTTTGCATCTGTTCCATAAATACCCTCCTCTGAGTCTGGTTTGGAGTTTCCTGAACTCCTTGGCCTTACTGTTGAAGAATGACAGTACCTGGGTCCTGAACAGGACCCATCAATTTCCATCTCAACCATGGAGCCATGGGTAATAATGCTGGTTGGCAGGTAAATAAACCAATCTCATTTTTAATAGATACTGGAACCACTTATTCTGCCCTTCCTGAATTTGCAGGGCCACTTACTTGTCCCTTCCTCTGTCTCTATTATGGGAGTAGATGGGCTAATACCAAAACCTCTAACAATACCCATTGTAAATTGCTGCATATTTGGGACTCCTTGTACACACTTCTTCCTCATCCTGCCCAGGTGTCCTACACCCCCATCCTTGGCAGAGACATTTTAATCAAATTCTAGGCCTCATTAACTATGTCACCCCCTTCTTCTATCCTCCAACTATCCTATTCTGATTCCTCCTTTTTCCTTCTTCTCACACTTTCCATCACCTCACTATCTCCATACCCCATTGACCCTACTTCAGTTAACCCAATTGTTCGGGAAATTTCTACCCTCTCAGTTGCTCAGCATCACCAACCTATATCTATCCCCTTAAAAAATCCAAATGTTTATCCCTGTAGTCCCCAATATTATATTTCTTTAGAGGGCCAAAGAGGCCTTCAGCCCATCATTAATCACCTCCACCAAGCAGGCCTCCTTAAACCTACCAACTCCCCTTACAATATCCCTATTTTACCCCTCCTTAAACCAGATGGATCCTATCGATTGGTCCAGCACCTTCAAATCTTCAATCAGGCAGTTCTCCCTATACATCCAGTAGCTCCTAATCCTTACACTCTTCTCTCTCTAATCCCTGTGACCACCACCCGCTACACTATATTAGATCTTTAAAAAGTGTTCTTCTCCATACCTTTGGCAGAAGACTCTTAAAATCTCTTTGCATTCACATGGACTGAGCCTTTCGCTAACACCTCCCAACAAATCACATGGACTATCTTGCCCCAAGATTTTAGTGACAGTCCTTACTTGTTCAGCCAGGCCCTAGATTCTGATCTAGGCCACCTAGTCCTAGCCCCCAGTCCACTCCTGCAGTACATTGACAACCTCCTTCTCTGTAGTTCTACCTTAGAACTGTCCAAACAACATATCATAGAACTCCTTAATTCCCTTGGAGCCAAAGGCTACCATGTCTCTCCCAAACTAGGGTCACCTACTTGGGATTCACCTTTACTCCTTGGTACAGAGCCATAAGGAAACATATCCTCTAGGGTGGTCCCCATTTCCAAACAAGAAATCCTCTCCTTTTTAGGAGTAGCAGGCTATTTTAGATGATAGATCCCTAATTTCAGCCTCCTAGCCAAGGCTTTTTATGAAATAGCAAAGGGTCCCCTAACTGAACCTATATCCCCAACTATCAACATTACCACTTCTTTTCAGGTCTTGCAGAAGGCCCTTATTTTGGCCCCAGCCCTAGCTTTGCCTGATCTCTCCAAACCCTTCATTTTATACATTGACAAGAGAAAGGGCCAAGCTCTTGGTCTCCTTGGGCAAAGGAGGTCTAGTCCTGACCTTAAAGTGGTTGCCAACGTGTCAAAGCAACTGGACCCAATGGTCAGGTCTGGGCAACCTGCCTACAAGCTTTAGGAGCTGCAGCACTCCTAGCACAGGAGAGCAAAAAATTAACCTGTACTCAACCAATGACTGTTTACCCCTCATACTCTTTATCAGAACTTATCTCAAATAAAGTGTGCAATTTCCTTTCTCCCTCCAAACTTCAGGCTATACATCTCACACTCATGCAGGCTCCTCACATCATTTTAAGCAGAACTTCTGCTCTAAACCTGGCCACTCTTCTTCCCATTCCCTCTTTAGACCCACCCCATTCTTGCACTGACCTAGAATTTAAACAACCCTATTTCCTCCATCTAACTGATTCACCCCTGCCTACAGTCTCTGATATCTGGTTCATAGATGGCAGTTCTTATGTAATGGATGGGAAAAAAAGTAAAGGATATGCTATTGTTTCCTCCACCCATTTGGTATAACTCTCTACCCCCAGGAACCTCCTCTCAAAAATCTGAATTAATAGCTCTCACCTGAGCCTCAAACTTCATTGTTGTTAAGTGCCGTCGAGTCATTTCCAACTCATAGTGACCCCATGCACAGCAGAACAAAACACTGCCCGATCCCGTGCCAGCCCCACAATCCCTGCTATACTTGAGCCCATCATCACAGCCACCGTGTCAATCCATCTCGTTGAAGGCCTCCCTCTCTTTCGTCGACCCTCCACCCTACCAAGCATGACATCCTTCTCCAGGGAATTGTCCCTTCTGACAACATGACCAAAATAGGTGAGACGAAGTCTGGCCGTTCTTGCTTCCAAGGAGCATTCTGGCTGCACTTCCTCCAGGACAGATCTGTTAGTTCTTTTAGAAGTCCATGGTACTTTCAGCATTCTTCGCCAGCACCAAAACTCAAAAGCATCAACTCTTCTTTGGTCTTCCTTATTCATTGTCCAGCTCTCACATGCATACGAGGCAATTGGAAATATCATGGCTTCTGTCAGGCACACCTTAGTCCTCAAGGAGATATCCTTGCTCCTCAGCACTTGATACAGTTCCTTCGCAGTTGACTTTCCCAATGCTACACGTTGTCTAATGTCTTGACTGCTCCTTCCGTTGGCATCGATTGTAGAACCAAGCAACGTGAATTCTTTGACAACCTCAATCTTCTCTCCATTTATTGTGATGCTGCTCATTGGTCCAGTTGTGAGGATTTTTGTTTTCTTTATATTGAGACAATATGAAGAAGGAAGAGGCCATCCACTTCTGAAAGAATTGGCCAGGGAAAACCTTATGAATAGCAAAGAAACAACCTTCATTAAGGGACAGGTTATTGATATATACACTGATTCCTATTATGCATTCCACATACTGCATTCCCATGCAATTATATGGGAAGAAAGAGGATTTCTTACCACAAAAGGCTTGTCAATCACTAATCCAAAACTAATCTTAAAACTGTTACAGGCTGCAAAACTCCCTAAGGCAGTGGCAGTGTTTCACTGCAAGGGGCACAAGTAAGATAATAGCTTCATAACATCAGGCAATATCTGGGCAGACAAAGAGGTAAGAAGGGCAGCCTTACTTCAGCAAGTCAAATCTCAACTCTTAGCCATCCCTACAATCACCCCTATATATTCCCAAGAAGAAATAAATCTCCTTACTCAAACAGGAGCAATCTAGGAAGGATAGTGGCTTACTAGGGCTGGAAAAATAATTTTACCCAAACAACAAACTGCCAAAATTCTGACTTGTTTTCATAACTCCCTACATGTACGGTTAAAATCCTTTCTTAAATTTTTCCAACCCCTTCTCACTTGCAACAACATGGCCACACATCAGCAAAACATAATTAGGAGTTGCACTATTGGTTCTCAGGTGACACCACAAGGGGCTTTGAAACCTCCTTCCTCCTTTCCTATACATCAGACATGAGGACAAGTGCCTGGCCAAGACTGGCAACTCAATTTTACCCATATGCTGGCTGCACAACATGCTAAATATCTCCTAACCTTTGTAGATACTTTCTCTGGCTGGATTGAGGATTCCCCAGGTATGTTAGAAAAAGCAACAGAAGTAATCCAAATTCTAACCAATTACATAATCCCTCAGTTTGGCCTTCCTTCCTCCTTACTGTCTGATAATTGACCGGCCTTTATCTCTAAGGTTACACAAGGGGTCACCAATGCTCTCCATATCAAGTGGAACTTAGACATTCCATACCATTCCCAGTCCTCAGGTAAAGTTGAAAAGGGAGACTCCATCCTTAAACTTCATCTCACAAAACTAAGTTTAGAAACTTGGGAAAATTGGATCACTCTACTTCCACTAGCCCTGACACACATCTGATCTACACCTCAAGCACCAACATTTCTCAGTCCATTTGAACTCATGTATGGTAGACCCTTTCCACTAGCAAATTTTCCAACCACTCCGAACCTATTGGAGACTATCTCCCTACCCTTAACCTAACTTGACCCCTCCTCTGACAACATGCAGATATGGTCCTCCCCAAACCTACTTCTGAAACTCCTGGAATCCCAGCCCTTGAACCAGAGGCCTGGGTTCTTCTCCAAGACCTCAATAACAATGATACCCTTAGACCTAAGTGGACAGGCCCCACCAGGTTCTATTAACAACCCCCACTGCAGAAAAACTCAGGGGATTACCTTCTTGGTTTCACACTTCCACGATTAAACAATCAAGCCCTCTGGACAAGTCAACAATTGCAACAAAATCCTCAAACAGATTCAAGAGCACCCTTATCACACCTCTAAAACTTCGTCTGACACTGATCCCTGAAGAGGACCTTGAACAAACCTGAACTGTGAGATTATTCCATGAGCTTTCCAACTCCACTTGACTCCCCAGTAGAGCCAATCTCCCCCTATACCTTTCATTCTCTTGCTCTCTCTACCATTGTGGAAGCCCCCCAGACCCGTACCTCAGAAGAAAAAAAATGCTTACACTCTCGTGGGACACCACTTACAAGGAGATTTTGTAGATTATACCCTTGATCGGTACTCCTTGTGGCTTAGTTTATTAGACAAAGATTCTTCATGATTGATCAGGAGGTTTTAAAATCCCCTCTTTTCTGGACTATAGTAATACTTGGGATAGCTTTCATTGTTCTGGATCAATTTATGCATAGCTACTATATGCCGCCAGTCTGGAATTATGCTGGCTATTGCAAATAAGCACCATGAAAAATATACACATAAATCCGCCTATCATACCTCTCCTTCTTTTTCCTATTTTAATACACACTATTCCCCCAAAGGCCTTATTTATTCCCCAATACCTTATCCATTCACTACATCTTACACACCATCTGCTTAACCTTACTAATCTCACATTGGTTCCAGACTGTTGGCTTTGTCTTTATGCCAACCAGTCAGGGATAGTGAAAAACACAACAATGAAATTAACTAATCAACCTCAAGTATCCAACAGAAACTATCTGAATTCTGGGGCTCATGGTTATAAAAATTAAACTGGACAGCTTGGCTCCTCCCCTTATCAGGACCCTTAATGATAATCCTCCTTACTGTTCTTTTGGCCTTTGCATACTTCAAACTTGTTCTTCCATTTTACAGAAACTTGTACAAACAATCACCAACAAATCCATGGCAGACATGATGCTCCTACATTCCATCGCTATGTACCGGGCTTTGTCCTAAACTCCTCCCTAATAGGGACAACTCTACACACACAGAAAGCGTGAAGCACCTTCAGAAGTCAGACCTTTGCCCCTTCACCATCCCAAGGGGAAAAAAAAAAAAAAGAAAAGAAACCTCTTCATATACAGCCACGGCTCTCTCTATACCCCTTTCTCCCACGAGAACCTTCTATGCACGGCTGCTCTGGGGAATGCAACCAGCCATGGGCCCATGGAGCAACTCTCCATTTACCCTTCCCCACGTAGTCTCCTGCATGAGGCTGCTCTGGGGACTACAGCCGCAGACTTAAGCAACAACAGCTTCCCTAACACCCTTCCTCCACAGAGTTTTTCCACCACTGATCTTTAAAATGGAGTGGATGGTGCAACAAGTTTCCCACACTCTCCTCTGGAGTCTTCCTGACTCTTCTCTAGAACTATTCCCCAAAATAGTTTTCTGCAGAATGTATCTACAGCTAAAAAAAAAAAAAAAAAGGCTGGAATAATAGATAAATCCTTCACCCTCTACCAGCCTGCCAGTATCTAGTAAGTTTCTGTCTCTCTCTCTCCTCTCAGTACTCTCCTAGTCTCCACCCTCTAATTTCCGCTTAGAATCTTTGTGTCCTTTCCCAGCCTTCAGGTGCCCCCACCCCCAAAATCCCAGTTTCCAGTGGGGTTCTTTGTCTACTTTTCTTGCTGTGAACCTCCCTCCCCCAGTTTCCACTTGGATCCTTTGTCTCCATCTCCAGGCTTGTCTTGTGCCCACCCTCCCTTGCGTTTAGTTCTTCAACATTTAGGATTAGTTCTTTTGAAATAGGTAGTCAACCTTCTGCATTAAAACACTACTCAATCACCCCGCGGAGACAGGATTGGGGCTGATGCTACTCTAAGCCACAGCCACCCGCCAAAGAGATGATTCAATAAAACTTATTTTTCTAACAATTCACCCTGGTCATGTTCCACTTGGCATTTGATGCCTAACTATGTTGTTGTTAGGTGCCGTGAAATCACTTCCGACTCATAGTAACCCCATGCACAGCAAAAGGAAACACCGCCTGATCCTGCACCAGCTCCATGATCCTTGCTATACTTCAGCCCTTGTCGCAGCCACTGGGTCAATCCATCTTGTTGAAGGCCTTCCCTTCCTTCATTGACCCTCCACCTTACCAGGCATGACATCCTTCTCCAGGGAATGGTCCCCTCTGACAACATGACCAAAGTAGGTGAGATGAAGTCTGGTCATCCTCACTTCCAAGGAGCATCTCGGCAGTACTTCCTCCAGAACAGATCTGTTAGTTCTTTTAGCAGTCCATGGTACCTTTAGCATTCTTTGCCAGCACCACAACTCAAAAGCATCAGTTCTTCTTTGGTCTTCCTTATTCATTGTCCAGCTCTCACATGCATACTAAGCGATTGGAAATATTATGGCCTGTGTCAGGTGCACCTTAGTCCTCAAGGAGACATCCTTGCTCCTCAGCACTTGAAAGAGTTCTTTTGCAGCCTATCTGCCTAATGCCACACAACATCTAATATCCTGACTGCTGATTCCATTGGCCTCAATTGTAGAACCAAGCAATGTGAATTCTTTGACAACCTCAATATTTTCCCCATTTACCATGATGCTGGTTATCGGTCCAGTTGTGAGGATTTTTGCCTTCTTTATATTGAGATGTAATCCATACTGCAGGCTATGTTCCTCAGTCTTCATCAGTAAGTGCCTCAAGTCATCCTCAGTTTCAGCAAACAAAGTTGTATCATCAGCATATCTCAGGTTGTTAATGATTCTTCCTCCAATCCTGATGCCATGTTTTTCTTCATATAGTCCAGCTTCTCAGATTATTTGCTCAGCATATAGATTGAATAAATATGGGGAAAGGATACAACCCTGATGCACTCCCTTCCTGATTTTAAACCATTCAGTGTCCCCTTGTTCCATGTGAATGATAGCTCAGTGTAGTGTCCTCCAAGTTCATCCACATTATGTGGTATATTGCAGATTCTGCATTATTCTTTAGTGTTGCATAGTATTCCGTTGTGTGTATGTACCATAGTTTGGTTATCCATTCTTCTGTTGATGGGCATGGAAGATGTTTCCATCTTTTTGCTATTGTAAATAGCACTGCAATGAACATGGGTGTTCATACATCTGTTTTTGTCCTGGCCCTCACTTCTACAGGATATATACCTAGTAATTGGATTGCTAGGTCAAATGGTATTTCTAATTCCAGCTTTTTAAGGAATCACCATCCTGCTTTCCACAGTATTGTAGCAATTTATAGTCACACAACAGTGTATGAGACTCCCAATCTCTCCACATCCTCACCAGCATTTGTTACTTTCTGTCTTGTTGAACTTAGCCATTAGTGCTGGGGTGTGATGATATCTCATTCTTGTTTGGATTTGCATCTTTCTGATGGCTTATGATCTTGAGCATTTTTTCATGTATTTTCTGGCTGCCTGAATGTCCTCTTTGGTGACGTGTCTATTCAAGTCTTCTCCCCATTTTTTAGTTGGATTGTTAATATTTTTTTGTTGTTGAGGTGTTGGAGTTTTCTGTAAATTTTAGATGTAAGTCCCTTGTCAGATATGTTGTTGCCAAATATTTTTTCCCAATCTGTAGGTTCTCTTTTGATTCTTTTGGAGAAGTCTTTGGAAGCACATAAAAATGTAATTTTTAGAAGGCCTCATTCATCTAGTTTATTTTCAGCTGTTTGTGCCTTTTGGATTATACTTGACAGTCTATTTATGTCTTATATTAGGGCTTCTAAATTTCCCCCTATTTTTTCCTTGAGGAACTTTATTGTTTTAGGTTTTACATTTAAGTCTTTGATCCATCTGGAGTTAGTTTTTGTGTATGGTGTGAAGTACAGATCTAGTTTCATTTTTCTGCAAATGGATATCCAGTTTTCTCAGCACCATTTGTTAAAAAGACCACCACTTGCCCATTTAATGGATTTCAGTCCTTTGTCAAAAATCATGTGATCATAGGTCTATGGATCTATTTCTACATTCTCAATTCTGTTCCACTGGTCTATGTGTCTGTCATTGTACCAGTATCAGTCTATTTGACTACTGTGGCTGTATAATACGTTTTGAGATCTGGGAGTGTGAGACCTCCTACTTCGCTCTTCTTCAATAATACTTTGGTTATTTGAGGTCTCTCTCCTTTCCATGTAAAATTAGTGATTGTTTTTTTCATATCCTTAAAGAATGTTGATGGGATCTGGATTGGGATTGCATTGAATTATAGACTGTTTTGGATAGTATTGACATTTTCACAATATTCATTCTTGCTATCCATGAGCATGGTATGTTCTTCCATTTATGTCAATCTCTTATGGTTTCTTGGAGTAGTGATATGTAGTTTTCTTTGTACTGGTCTTTTGTGTCACTAGTGAAATTTATTCCCAAGTTTTTTCTTTTGTTTTTTTTTTTAGTAGCTATGGTAAATGATATTGATTTCCTTATTTCTTTTTCAGCAGTCTCTTTGTTGGTGTAGAGGAATCCAACTGATTTTTGGATGTTGATTTTGTATCCTACCACTGTGCTAAATTTCTCAATTAGTTCTAGTTTTTTTTTTTTTTTTTTTGATGAATCTCTTGATTTTCTAAATAAAGGATCATATCATCAGCAAACAGGGATCGTTTGACTTCTTCCTTACTAATTCGGATACCTTTGATTTCCCTGTCTTGCCTTATTGCCCTGGCTAGCACTTCCAATACAATGTTGAATAGAAGTGGTGATAGAGGGCATTCTTGTCTGGTTCCTGTTCGCAAGGGGAATGGTTTTAGTGTCTTTCCATTGAGAATAATGTTGGCTGTTGGTTTTATATACATGTCCTTTATTATGTGGAAGAACATCCCTTCTATTCTGATTTTGTTGAGAGTTTTGATCACTAATGGGTGTTGAACTTTATCAAATGCCTTTTTTTTTTTTTTGCATGAATTTATATAAGCTTGTGGTTCCTTTCCTTTTTTTTTTTTTTTTTACTGTGATGGATGGTGTAGATTTTTTTTCTAATGTTGAACCATCCTTGCATACCTGGTATGAACCCTTGTTGGTCATAATGTATTATTATTATTATTATTATTATTATTATTATTATTGATATGTTGTTGGAGTCTTTTGGCTAGGATTTTGTTGAAGATTTTTGCATGTATATTCATGAGGGTTATTTTTCTGTAGTTTTCCTTTTTAGGGATGTGTTTGCCTGGTTTTTGTATCAAGGTTATGCTTGCTTCATAAAATGAATTAGGGAGGAATTCATACTTTTCTGTGTTCCGGAATAGTTTGAGTAAGATTGGTATTAGTTCTTCTCTGAACGTTCAGTAGAATTCTCCAGTGAAACTGTCTGGGCCAGGACTTTTTGTTTTTTGGTAATATTTTATGACCTGTTAAATTTCATCTTTTGCTATGAGTCTGTATAAATCTTCCACCTATAAGTTTAGCCTCTGTTAGTTTAGGTAAGTAGCATGTTTCTAGAAATCTGTCCATTTCTAGATTTCCTAATTTGTTGGAATATCATACTTCATAGTATCCTGATATGATCCTTTTAATTTCTGTTGGTTCTGTTGTGGTGTAGCCCAATTCATTTCTTATTCTTGTTATTTGTATTCTCTCTCCCTTTTCCTTTGTTAAGTTTTCCAGTGGTTTGTCAATTTTGTTAATCTTTTCAAAGAACCAACTTCTAGTCTTATTGACTTTTTTCTTTTGTCTTTTGTTTTCTTTTTCATTGCTTTCTGCTCAACGCTTTATTGTTTCTTTTTTTCTGGTAACTGTAGGTGTTTTTTGCTGTTCTTTTTCTAATTGCTAGAGATGTTGGGTTAAGGGATTGACTGTGGCTCTTTCTTCTTCTTTGTTGTGTGCAATTATTGCCGTAAATTGGCTTCTAATTACTGCTTTTTCTATGTCACAACGATTTTGGTATGTTGTGTTTTCATTCTTGTTTGATTCAAGGAATTTTCTCATTTCATATTTTATTTCTTCTATGTTACTCAGTTTCCCTGTGTTTGTTCTTTTTCCATTCATCTTCCTATTGTTGATTTCTAATTTGACAGCATTTGATCTAAGAAGATGTTTTGCAGTATTTCAATGTTTTTAAATTTATTGAGGCTTGCTTTGTGGCCTAACATATGGTCTATCTTGCAGAATGTTTCATGTGCACTGGAAAATAATGTATATTGTGCAGTTGTTGGGTGAAGTGCTCTGTAGTTGTCTATAAGGTCAAGTTGTTGAATTGTATTCTTTAGTTCTTCTGTATCTTTGTTGAGTTTCTTTCCAGTTTTTCTGTCACTGAATGGGGTGTATTAATATCTTCCACTACGATTGAAGAGTCATCTGTCTTTTTAGTTCTGTTAGAGCCTGGTTTATGTATTTTAGGGCTCTTTCATTTGGTGTATAAATATTCATTATTGTTACGTCCTTTTGTTAATCAATTATTTAATCATTATATAAGGTTCTTCCTTGTCCCTTATGGTGGTTTTTGTTTTAAAGTCCATTTTATCAGAAATTAATATAGCCACACCTGCTCTTTTATGGTTGCCATTTGCTTGATATATCTTTTTTGAATCTTTGATTTTTAATCTGTTTTTGTCTTTGTCTCTAAGGTGTGTCTCTTATAGACTGCATATTGATGATTTATGTTTTGTTATCCAGTCTGCAACTCTGCATCTTTTGAGTGGTGCATTTAATCCATTGACATTTGTAATTGTCTACAAGTATGAATTTGTTGCTGTCATTTTGTTATGTGCACTTTTGTGGTGTTACAGATTTCTTTTTTTTCCATATAATTTTCTGAGCTGAGCTCATTTTATGAATCATGTTATCACTTCCTTCATTCCTATTGTTTTAGTATTTGCTAAATATTTGTGCTTGTCCTCTTTTTTATTTTGATATGAAGGTTTATCATCTTTCTTTGAGGTTACCCTGTGATTTATATTGTTTTTCGCAAAAAATAAGTCTTATAATAATAAGTCTGTTCTATCTTGCAGTTGTCTTGAACTCCTTACCATTTAGAAGTTCTGTAACTACACATTTTTTCCCTCTTTTGTTTTTTAGTTGTCCTCTGATATCTCTGGTTCCCTTTTTACAATCTTGCAGGCTTACTTACTTTGATATTTTCACAACTGAATTGGTTTCTGAGTTGTCATCATGTGTGTTAGTGGTCAGTTATTGTTTGCTATTATTGGTTCTCTGTTCAAAGGACTCCCTTTAACATCTCTTGTAAGGTTGGTCTGGATTTAAAAAATTCCCTTAATTTTTGCTTATCTGGAAATTTCAATCTCACCATCATATGTAAGGGACAATTTTGTTGGGGATATATTATTCTTTGTTGGGATTTTTTTTTTTTTTTTCTTTCAGGGTTTTATATATACTATCCCCTTATCTTCTCCCTTGCATTCTTGAGTGGTGCACGGTTTCTGCTGAGAAATCTGAGCTTAGTCTTATTGGTTGTCCCATGTAGGTAACTTTTCAATTTTCCTGTGCTGCTTTCAGGATTTTTTCTTTGTCTTTGGTTTTGATAAATATGATTATGTATGTCTTGGTGATTTTCTTTTGGGATCTATCTTATTTGGGGCTTGTTGGACTTCTTGAATGAATATATTCCCATCTTGAATCATACCAGGGAAATTCTCTTCCAACAAATCTTGGACAATTTTCTTAGTGGTTTTCTTTTCCTCTTTCTATTCTGGAATTCCAATTACATGTAGATTATTCCTTTTGATGGTATCCCACATAAACCTTAAGCTTTCTTCATATTGTTTTGGTCTTTTTTTCTGATTGATCTCTGTCCAAAGAAGTATTGAGGCATTTGTCTTCATTTCACTAATTCTGGCTTCCATTGATTCAGTTCTACTTCTTTGCCCTTTCAATGTGTTATCTATTTCTGAAAATTTAGTATTAATCTTCTGGATTTCTATTTGTAGATTTTGTATCATTCTTAATTTTTCATTTGTTTTGTCATTTTGTTTTTGTATTGTCTTTTGAAATTGTTCTACCATTTTCTCTGTGCTTTTCTTAATTTTGTCAGTGTTTTCCTTGATCTCCCAATCCTTTGAAGGCTCCCAAATATAATTCTTATGAACTCCTTATCTGGGAGTTCCAATGGTGCTTCTTCCAAAGGATGTGTTCTGAGTCTGTATCCTGGTCCCTTGTTTCTACTGCTTTATCTTGCTTCTTTGTATGGCCTGTGATGGTCTTTTGTCTCTAAGACATTGTGACATTTTTTGTGTTTATGTTTAATTGGTGATTGTATGTTGGGGTGATTTGCCTAAGAGTTTAATTTTCTTTGGATGTTGTCTAAGTAAACATGATACTGTTCTCCTCTATTCACTAGTTGGCAGCACTTATACACTTACCACCTGTCTCCTTTCCCATTGTCAGCTTCCTGTATGTCCCTTCTGTCTTTGGCAAGTGGAGCCTATTCTTAGGTTCCTGGAATCCAAATGAGAAGGTTGTCCCTTTAAATATCAAAAATGACCACTTCTTGCAAACATTCAATATGGCTGTGCCCTTGGTCACCTTATACATCCAAAATGGCTGCTGATTGTAAACAATGAAAATGGCTGAACCCTCCATATAGTTAAAAGCCAACAGCTCAGATTGTCTCCATCTTTGCTGTTTACCTTCCTAGTCATCAGCCACCAGAGCAGTCATCCCTGCAGCCCCTGGCCACCAGGGCTGGTCTTTAGGTCAATTCTCAGGTCCCAATACCAGTTGGAACTATTTAGGTTGTTGGTGCTGTCAGAATAGCTGAGAATTTGCAGCTCCATCCATCTCTGTACTCACTGTTTTTGTTCAGGTTCTTTCACTAGTTGGTGTCTAATCCCCTTCTGCATACATCCCTTCAAAGCTCAGGGCTCCAGGTTTATCTTCTGTATCTCAGTTTTTTTTTTTTTTTTCTTCTTTGTTGAAGAGGGTCTGTGTAGCTTATTTGCCTATTCCACCATCTTACCAGAAGTCCTGGGCCATGTCAATACCACAGCTCTTTAGCCAATTTTTCCCTCCTTCTAGGCTTGAACCATGTTTTTTTTTTTTATTTTCCTATTTTCAAATTTCTAGTTTTACTTTAAGATAAAATTATCCCTACTCTCTTTAAAAACATATTTAATAATATCTAGCTCAGATTACTTAGAAAGATTTTGCTTTCATTGTTGTAAGAAACACAAAAACCTTTGCCAAAACAATTTCATTTCATTAATTAAGGAATATCTAAATGATACAAGCACTTATCATTAAACATAATCAGAGCTAGTGCCTTAAGGAAATAGTATAATCTAATTTAATAATACCCTCCAGACATAAAAATTATATTTTCATAATCCTATCTTTTGCATGCTTCATAAGACTTCATAAGAAACAGCAATTTAGAATAATTTGTTTCTTTTTTAAAAGTCTTTTATAAACAATTAATTTTCTTTTCTGGTATACTTTTCAAATAGACTAATTTTCAAAGTTTCCGCATGACAGACTGGGAATTGCCAACATCCTTCCTCCAACAGTGAAGTGTTGCATTTGATTTCTCAGACAAAGCCACTAATTTTGTGTCAATTGCAACTCATAGTGACCATATTGGGCAGAATAGAACCGTTCCTTAGGGTTTCCAAGGCTATAATCTTAATGGAAGCAGACTGCCACATCTTTCTGCCATGGAGTGGTGAGTAGGTTTGAACTGCCAACCTTTCAGCTTGTAGCTAAGCACTTATCCACTGTGCTGCTGTGACTCCATGGTTTCTCAGAGTTTTGAAGGTGAGTAGAAATACTCACCAATGTGCACATAATCTAGGTTAACAAAAATCTTAATGTCAGAGTAATGGACCAAAATGTCTACAAATGAGAAGACCGAAAGGTTTGCAAACAGAAGAAACAGATGCAAAATTCTCCTTAAGGTTTTGTTGACAATACTATACCACACAAACATTAAACAAGGCTTTCCAGGGAAAGAAAAGACACAAATGGAAACTCATTTTCTCAAAGTGATCACTGAAATTTTAGCTTATTCAGTTTAAAATATAAACCCCAAACTGGCATTCTGGTAGGGAAAACATCCAGGCTCATTTATCAAGGATGTTATGAATTAAGGTCCCCCCCCCAGGTTCAAGTAAAATTCTTAGAGGAAGTTGATCCTTTGAGAGTCTAATTCACTGTGCAGAGAACTCAAAATTGGCCACATTTATTTTTTTTCAGATTGTTCTTAGACTGTGCTAAGCAATAGCATTTCCCATTTTCAGAGAATGTTCATGTTTGTTCAAAGTTGAGGACTTTCAGGATCAGTAAAATCATGAGGAGAGTGTTGAAATCATGTGTGCCTGAGAGTTTCAGAGGCAATGCCTTGTGGCTGGTGAGCAGCCTAGAGCTTCAGGATGGTCTTCTGAACTGGCTTATTCTGATATGTTGTTGTTGTTGTTGTTATGTGCTGTCGAGTCGGCCCCGACTCATAGCGACCCCTCCTTGGGTTTCCGAGGCAGTATCACTACGGAAGTAGGATTGCCCAACCTTCCTTCCGAGGAGTGGCTGGTGGGTTTGAACCGCCAACCTTCTGGTTAGCAGTCAAGTGCTTTAGCCACTATGCTACCAGAGCTCCTATTCTGATATAGGAGTCTTTAACTGTTTTTCATAGCTGGAGACCACCTTATTTGCTTTTACTAGTTATCCTGTGCTTTTTGTTTTTGCGGCTGACAAAGCTCAAGATTCTACAAACTTGAAAAATTGTAGAACAGTAATTTACACAGAAACTTAAGCAAATTCTTGTAAAAGACAGATCTAAGAAAGAAAGAAAACAAGAAACAAAAGAGAAGGGCAAAGAGAAACTTACTAGGCCAGAGTTCACCATGTGCAATTTCTCTTGAAATTTAAACATCTGCAGATACAATCAAATGCTCCTAAAGATGATAAAACATAGTGTTCAGACATATGCAAGAGCTGCATCATAGATTCTAATTTTAGTTCCTTGCAATTACACTTGGAGATAACAACTGCTGGCAAACAAACAGAAAGAATGTGTGTAAGAATTCTCAGACAGAAAAAACACACAACAAGGTTTAATCAAAGGTCTCAGAGAGCCACATTGAAACATGAGCTCAAAATCCAAGAGTATCTGGGGTCTGGGAGACAGTGGATGGCAAGAAACTCTTTCTCTGGCACCTGTTATAGTTCTCAATTCCTGAGAGTCTTGCTGAGGAAGTGTGGATTTGGAACCCATCCTTGTTGTGATTTCTGCTAGGAGGAAAAGACCCCGGATTCAAACGTTCCGGAGAGCTTTTTCATGAAGCCTTAAAAAGGACAAAACAACAAAGATAATTTTCCAGATGAGGGGAATTGTCAGTATGAAGGCAGTACAGAGGCCTATGGAATTCACTGAATCACAGTCATTGCCTTCATTGTTTACAATAAGTAACAAAGGAAATAATCCCAAGATCATAATTGGTAGTAAGTCAATTCATCACTGCCAGAAGTGGGATTACAGAAGCAGAGAAAGGGTCATCATTGGACATTTACACAACTGAAGGTGAAAAAAGATTACAGGGTTTTGATTACCTGGCTATATGGTGGTGGGGGTATGACTCATGACCATAGCCCTGAATTGTAGTTACATGGTATTTACAAGACAACACTACAATCCCAACATTTAACTTAAATTAGATGATCTACCTCTTATTGGCTACTTTCCACTTTGATAAATATCCAGGAAAGTTTCCTAGTTCTTTGTGTGAGCATCTTTCTGCCTTATCTATCTCCAACCACACCATTCCTAAGTGAAAATTCTCCCTCCCTGGGCTTGCCTTGGACTTGTCTAAGCACAGCCACATTGCTGGATTAATGGTCCAAAAAAAAAAAAAAACAACTCACTGCCATAGAGTGGAACCCAATTTATAGCAACCACTCCTTCAGTTTCTGAGGAGGTATCACTACAGAAGTAGATGGTTTAACCTTCCTTCTGAGGAGTGGCTGGATTTGAACCACCAGCCTTATGGTTAGGAGTCAAGTACCTTAGGGACTACTTAAATGGCATCTAAACTTACATAAGTTAAGTAGTTCCATTTAAGTAGTGCCTAAGGTACTTGTCTCCTAACCATAAGGCTGGTGGTTCAAATCCAGCCACTCCTCAGAAGGAAGGTTAAACCATCTAAACTTATGTAAGGGAGCTCTGGTAGCGTAGTGCCTAAGGCACTTGACTGATAACCATAAGGCTGGAGGTTCAAACCCACCAGCTACTCCTCGGAAGGAAGATGGGGCAATCTACTTCCATAGTGATACTGCCTCGGAAACCCAAGGAGGGGTTGCTATGAGTTGGGTCCAACTCAACGGCACATAACAACAAAAACAAACTTATGTAAAGACTCGAAATGGAGTTAGGGTTTCCCCTGTATACTACAGCCTTGCACAAACCAAGTGCTTTAGAATTTAAGCTCCAGTGCAACTATAGTCTTAGAAGTTCTGAACTTGTAGAAACTGCTAAAGTCTTCAATTTTATTATTATTATTATTAATATTTTAAGACCTTTCCCTACCTCCTGCTACCCAAATGAACCTATTACCATCCCAGGAAGAACCCACAAAAACACAGAGTATTCTTACATTACCTCAGGAAGATAACCTTACAATTCCTTATATAGAAGGTCCCCACCTTCACTCCTACCCTAAGTTAGTAGCATCAATCTAGTATTCTTGGATGCATACTGCAAGGGGGCAGATGATGAAATAAA
Source organism: Orycteropus afer afer (assembly GCF_000298275.1). NCBI lineage: Eukaryota > Metazoa > Chordata > Mammalia > Tubulidentata > Orycteropodidae > Orycteropus > Orycteropus afer. The sequence goes on along the minus strand of NW_006921695.1, from coordinate 4,015,955 downwards.
GACAAGGTTCAATTTTTCCAATGGAACAGAAAGGAAAGGGAAAGGAAAAATCCCAGAAACTAAAGAAAAAAATAAAACAAGAAAAGATTTTTAGTTTTACCTTGATATTAAAATTTTACTTTAAAAACTTCTTGCTAATCAACTTTTCTTTCTTATTCAAAGAGCAGTCAATAATCAAATCATTACCTAGTGATTTAATGAAAAAGACTCCAGGCTTCCCTAATTTAAATTTCAAAAGGTTGCCTGGCTACAAGAGCTCCCATGAAGATCATGCAGGGCTAAGCAATATTTCATTCTGTTACAGACAAAGTTGTCATGACTCACTGCTGACTCAATGGCAACTAACAACAACAACAAAAATACTTGTAAGAGAGCTCTGGTAATGTAGTGCCTAAGGCACTTGACTGCTAACCAGAAGTCTGGCAGTTCAAACCCACCAGCCACTCCTCAGAAGGAAGGTTGGGCAATCCTACTTCTGTAGTGATACTGCCTCGGAAACCCAAGGAGAGGTCGCTATGAGTCGGGGTTGACTTTATGGCACATAACAACAACAACATCATCAGATGTGCAGGAAAGAAAAAGAAAAAAATGTTCAATGGAAATCTTAAATCTATATTGTGTCAGATTAATTACAAATATATCCCAACCTACTCCTGTCCATGTAACCATACCCTTTGCAAGGAGATTTTACAAAACACCTCTCATCAGCTGGTGATTTATGCATTCCTTGAAAATACGCAGCCCTTGTGATTTGTTTTGTCCAATAGAATGCAGTTTCAAATTCAGGCCTTAAGAGACTTTGCTGAGGCCTCAAGAGACTCTTATACAACCTTGCCAACACCATGTGAAGAAGTCCAGATTACTATGCCAGAGAATAAGAGATTTAGTAGAATACTACTTTATTGTCCAAACCCAGGCTATCCTAGAGTAGCCTGCAGCCAGCAGCAACTTCTAAATATGTAATATAGCACAACCAAGATCACCAGAGCTGCCTCCTCAACCCAAAACTAATTGGTGGTTCATGAGTGCCACTAAGACCAAAGAGTCCCATCTCATACCTAGACTCAGGAGCAATAAGTAATGCTTATTGGGGTGAATTTTATTATATTATTATACAGCATTATTGTGTCAATAGAAAATTGATATCAAACTACCTCTAAAACAAGCAGGTTATAATTTCTCTATAGTATTTTACCTCTTGTTTGATGCAGGCCAAGAACTATTGAGATATATTTGTAAGAAATCATTTGAGATTAACTAACTAATTCCTACAACAGCAAAGCCAACTGAGGATCAGTGTATGACACAAAGTAGATATACAGTAAATATCTTCTTCTTTTTTTTTTTTTTTTTTGGAACTGATATGTTTCTAAGCAATTTCCAAATGATCTAAAATTTTATTCAAACAGATGATACTAGTTTAAAAAAAAAAAAAAAAACACTGATACTTTAAGGAAAAGCATTTGTATTTGTAACTGAGTAACCTGATAACAAAACATCACTTCCTTGAGCTAGAAAGAAACCTCAGAAGCCTAAGAGACAGAGGATCCAGAGCCCATAGTGCAAAGCTCAGCTAAAAACCAGGGAAAGCAAATATCAATCTTTTTAGTGGAGATATCAAGAGTCCAAATTTCAAAATTGGATAAAGAAAAAACTGGAGAAAGGAAGGGTGTAGAGGAATAAACAAGGAGATGAATCTGCATGCCTTACACAAACCTCACCTTGTGTGTATTGCTTTCCTTTAGAGTCCAACAAGTGTGTGCTGTTCTTGGTTTCATTACAGGAACAAGGTTCAAACCCAGTAGTCATAGCATTAGATGCTGTGGTAAGGCTCCCATAACCCCTCTTCAAAAGAGGAGTGTTTAAATCTCCATATGCTCAGAGTTTTGCCTACTGATAGTCCAAAGTTGAGGTCTTCTCCAGGACTTGTCCTCAACCAAATGGAGCTGCTTTGCTCCCTTTTATTCTAGAAACAGCACAAATCCATTGACTGGTCAGTGCAGGGTTACAAAGGCCTGGTCCCTTTATCTACATTAAAGATATCTCTGAAGGGTCAATCTGAGATTCAGAATTCACCATGAACTGGATAAAGTTCCTGTTGCAGCTGCATCACAGTTCAATTCTATCTACTTTTACTTCTACTTTCTTCCAAGTCATCTTTCTGAGACCACTCCCTATAAACCAAGTGCATGCAATTCTCCATCTCTGCATCTGGTTGCAGAAAGACAAACTTCATGCCAAGAATGAACTTAAAAATCAGTCTCTAAATGGGATTTTTATAGGTGCATCACTGACCAGATAACTGGTAATGAGGGTCCAAACACTGTTGATAGGGTGATAATGGATAGCCTCTCAGTAGGCAACACTAGCACAACAGTTAAATTTTCATTGGGGGAAAGGAATGCACCAAACACAGTATTTCAGGTATTTAATATAAAAAACTAATAACCATAGGGATCATGGAATCAGTTGACTTTGGCTGGAACTCTCAATATTTTACAAAACAACAAAAGGCCGAATTGATTAATCCAATCACCAATTTGAGGCTAAGTATGAAAGTCAGAGGGACTTATGTTGTTGTTTGTTGTTAGGTACCACTAAGTCAGTTCCAACTCATAGCAACCCTATATACAACAGAACAAAACACTGCCTAATCTTGCACCATTCTCACAATACTTGAGCCATTATTGCAGCCATGGTGCCAATCTACCTCACTGAGGGTGTTCCTCTTTTTCACTGACTCTCTACTTGACCAAGCATGAAATCTTTCTACAGGGACCAGTCCCCTCTGACAAAATGATCATAGTAGGGGAGACCAAGTCTGGCCACTCTAGCTTAAGGAACATTCTAGCTGTACTTTTTCAGAGACAAATTTGTTCATCCTTCTGAAACATCATGATGTTTTCAATATTTTCCCCAAACACAATTCAAATGCATCAATTCATCTGCTGTCTTCTTTTTTCATTGTCATGTTTGCACATGAAAGAGGTGATTGAAAAGACTGTGGCTTGGGTTAAGCCCAGCTTTGACATCAATATGACATCTTTGCTTTTTAGAACTTTAAACAAGTCTGCAAGAGATTTACTCAAAGTAGCGTTTTGTTTCATATCTTGGCTGATGCTTCCAGGGGCATTAGAAGGATAAAATGCAATGTATTCACTTCATCCAAGGTCACACTTTAAGAAAAGCATGTGCTGTTTTGGAGAACAATCTATCAAAAATGATGAAAACTTTCATCATTGAATTATTTGAATATTAACACAATGATTAACTGATGATTTTCCATTTGAAGATATAGTAATTGCCATCTGACTTGAGTGGTCATGAAATATTTATTCTTGAATATTCAGGTTCTCAGTGCAATCAAGAGTCTCAAAATATTTCTAGACAATGGGAAAGTTTCCCATTAATATTTAAGGTGTAGAAGTAAAACATTGATATTTATTATTAGTCAGAAATTCATTAATTAGCATGTATTTACTCACAACATTTATCAATACTTCTTATGTGCTAAATATAGCACATAGGGCAACAAAGACAGAAACAAATTCATGCTTGTTGATGATTACATTGAATATCAATGGATTAAGTATACCACTCAAGAGACAGAGATTGGCAGACTGGATAAGAAACCAGAACCCATCAATATGCTGTCTACAAGAGACACACCTGAGAGACAAAGACAAAAACTAGACTAAAAATCGAAGTTGGAAAAAAGATATGTCAAGCAAATGGCAACCAAAAAAAGAGCAGGAGTGTCAATATTAATTTCTGATCAAATTGACTTTAAGACAAAAACCACAATAAGACACAAGGAAGGACATTATATAATGATTAAAAGATCCATTGAACAAGAAGATATAACCATAAGAAATATCTGTGGACCCAATGAAAGTGTCCCAAAATAAATAAATCAGACTTAAACAGAATTGAAAAGGCAAATAGATGACTCCACAATCATAGTGTTGTTGTTTTATGAGCAGTTGAGTTGGACCCGAATCATAGCTACTCCTCCTTGGATTTCCAAAGTGGTATTACTATGGAAGTAGATTGCCCAACCTTTCTTCTGAGGAGTGGCTGATGGCTTTGAACCATCAGCCTTCTAGTCAGCAGTCAAGTGCCTTAGGCAGTACTATACCATAATAAGAGACTTTAATGTAGCATTTTCAATAAAAGGTAGAACAACTTGGAAAAAAATTCAAAAAAGAAGCAGAAGAGCTAAAGAATACAATTCACCAACTTGTTCTTATAGGCATCTACAGAGCACTTCACCCAATAACAGCACAATATGCATTCTTTTCCAGTGCTCATGGAACATTTTCCATGATAAACCATGTTAGGCCATAAAGCAAAACTTAATAAAATTAAAAACATTGAAATACTGCAAAGCATCTTCTCAGATCACAATGCTATCAAATTAGGAATCAACAATAAGAAGATCAATGGAAAAGAGCAAACACATGGAAGCTGAACAACACCTACTTAAGAATGACAGGGTAATAGAAGAAATAAAAAATGAAATTGAAAAATTCCTTGAATCAATGGAGAATGAAAACACAACATATCAAAATCTTTAGGACACAGCAAAAGCAGTGATCAGAGACCAATTTATAGCAATAAATGCACAAATCAAAGAAGAAGAAAGAGCCAAAATCAACACTTTAAACCAACATCTCCAACAAGTAGAAAAAGAACAGGAAGAAAAGCCTATAGTCACCAGAAGAAAGGAAATAGTAAAAATTTGAGCAGAAATCAGTGAAACAGGAAATAGAAAGACAATAGAAAAAAATAAAAAAGATTAAAAGTTGGTTTTTTGAAAAGATCCATAAAATTGACAAACTACTGGCAAATTTAACAAAAGAGAAAAAGAATACAAATAACATGAATAAGCAAAAAAATGGGTGACATCACAACAGAACCAACTGAAATATAAAGGATAATATCAGAATACTATGAAGAACTACACTCCAACAAATTTGAAAATCTAGAATAAATGGACAGATTTCTAGAAATATACCATTTAATAAACTAACACAGACTGAGTTGGAGAAGTTGAACATCCCCATAACAAAAGAAGAAATTGAACAGGTCATAAAAAAAATTACCAACAAAAAAAGTTCTGGCCCAGATGGTTTCACCAGAGAATTCTATCAAACATTCAGAGAAGAATTGACACAAATCCTACTCAAACAATTCCACTACAGAGAAAAGGCTGGAATCCCCCCTAATTCATTTTATGAAGCAAGCATAACCTTGATACCAAAACCAGGCAAACACATCACTAAAAAGGAAAACTATGGACAATATCCCTCAAGAATATAGATGCAAAAATCTTCAAGAAAACCCTAGCCAATAGACTCCAGAAACATATATAAACATATATGCATGTGTGTGTGTATATATATATATATATATACATATAAATAAATAAATAAATAAATAAATAAATATGTATATATGTGTGTGTATATATATATATATATATATATATATATATATATATATATATATATATTGCATTATGACCATGTAGGAGTCATATCACATATGCAAGCATGGTTCAACATTAGAAAAATGATCAATGTCATCCATCACATACATAAAACTAAGAAGAACCCCATGATCATATCAATCAATGCAGAAAAGGCATTAGATAAAATCCAACACCCATTCCTGATAAAATCTCCAGCAAAATCAAAATAAAAGGGACATTCTTCAACATATCAAAGGGCATATATGCAAAACCAACAGCCAACATTATTCTCAATGGAGAGAGACTGAAACAATTCTCATTGAGAACAGGAACCAGACAATAATACCCTCTATCACCACTTCTATTCAACATTTCATTGGAAGTCCTAGCCAGGGCCATAAGGCAAAAAACGGAAAACAATGGCATCCAGATTGGTAAGGAAGAAGTCAAACTATCCCTATATGCTAATGCTATGATCCTATACATAGAAAACCCAAGAGACTCCTTAAAAAATCTACTGGAACTAATTGAGAGATTTAG
>NW_006921695.1:4006848-4008323 GCF_000298275.1 Orycteropus afer afer | reverse complement strand
CAACCTTCCTTCTGAGGAGTGGCTGGTGGGTTTGAACCGCCAGCCGTCTGGTTAGCAGGCAAGTGTCTTAGCCACTATGCTACCAGAGCTCCCAATTTAGCCATTAGAGAGATGCAAATCATAACAACAGTGAGATACCATCTTGCCCCAGCACTAACAGCAAAGTTCAGCCTGACAGAAAATAACAAATGGTGCTGAGAATGTGGAGAGATTGGAACCCTCATACAGTGCAGTTGAAACTGTCAAATGATACAATCACTGTGGAAAGCAGTATGGCAATTCCTTAAAAAGTTGGAATTAGAAATACCATTTGAGCCAGGCATTCCATTACTGGGTATATATCCTAAAGAAGTGAGAGCCAGGACAATAACAGATATGTGCATACCCATGTTCATTGAAGCACTATTTACAATAGTCAAAAGATGGAAACAACCTAGGTGTCCATCAACAGAAGAATGGATAACCAAACTATGATACATACACAAAATGGAATACTATGCAACGCTAAAGAATAATGTAGAATCTGCAAAACATCGGATAATGTGGATGAAATTGGAGCACATTAAGATGAATGCTTACTGTCAATCACAGAAGGAGAAATATTCTATTAATTTGTTATTGTAAAAAGTCAAGGAAAGTTTTCTATATGGAAGGAAATTTTCTTTGTTGGTTATCAAAGATGGGAGGGGAAGGTATGGAACACTGTTAGATAGGTAGAGATAAGTATTGATTTGGGTGAAGAGAAGGGAAATGTAACAAATATGAGTGATCAACACAGTGACATCAAGGAAGAGGAAGTCATAAAGAGTGCATGGGAGGTACAGACAACAACTATGAACCATTTTGCACATTCAGTACTGCATTGTCAGTGATGGCAAACATTGATATATGAGTGGATAGATGGGTAGACAGGCTGAACTATTAGGTATGTCTCTTCAGGGGGGAGTGTGCCCATGACAATGTATAGGGTTGGCAGACAATATTTCTGTAAGTATATTTGTACGTTCTGTAAATATTCCCAGGTATATAGTAGAACTGACAATAGGTAAGTTGTAGTCACATCTTGGCCACAGCCAGCTACCCAGAGGGAATGAGTAGTTGGACCTGTGGGCTCAGGACCATAGTTGCAGGGAACACTAAGCTCAACTGGCATAACATACTATACAAAAACATTGTTCCATTTCATACTTTGGTAAATAGTCACTGGGATCTTAAAAAGCTTGCAAGTGGACATCTAGATGCAGCAATGGGTCTCTCCTCATCCAGAGCAATGAAGAATGAAGAAAAAAAACCAAAGACACATGGAAACAATTAGTACAAGTGACTGGTATACCATACAATCTTCAGCCCATATGACTATGAGACCAGAAGTACTAGATGGTGCCTGGCTACCACTGTCAACCACTGGTAAGTAGATCTGTGTAGGAAATCCTGAATGGAGTGGGAGAACAATGTAGAACAAAACTCAAAAACAT
>NW_006921695.1:3998699-4006748 GCF_000298275.1 Orycteropus afer afer | reverse complement strand
TTGCCAGAGACTTTGGTCCCTAACTACCCTTCAGATCTGGAATCGAATTCACTCCTGTGGCTTCCTACCAAATAAAAGACAGGCATATGGGCTGAACACTTACATCAGGTAGATACACTCCTTGGAGAGATCAGTCATAGGAGAATAGAAGGGCTGTGTATGCACAGGAGGCAGGTTTTTTTGGGGGGGCAGCAGTACATGGGAGGGAAGGACACAGTGAAGAGGTACTTATGGGTAGGAAGTGGGAGTGGAGCTGTTACATTATGGGAAATTGTAGTCAATGTCATGAGACAGTGTGTGTGAGCTACTGTATGGAAAGTGAGTTTGCTTTGTAAACTTTCATCCAAATCACAACAACAACAACAACAACAACAAAAAAAAACCCAGCTGATCTAATGTTAGATACTGAATTCATTCTCTTAACTATTTTAGCCTCTACAAATGTCAACTTTATGCTGACCTAACCATATATCCTAAAGGAAATTGTTGTGTTTGTTTGGTGATTGAGGCAAAAGGAATGTCAGCAGAATGTTTTCTGGGGTTTCTTGCTCAAATGGTCATCAAACTCTTTGTGCTAGATGTCCTCAAGAAATAATTTTGCCTTAAGCAAGATAGCTTAACAAACCCACTTTGAAAAATTCTATATTCTGACTCACTCCTTCCTAACCAGAAAAAGTCCTTCACATTTCAAAGGATTTCAGACTCAAGATGATCTAATCTTCACTCCTTCCTAATGAGATGAAAGATCTTTACATTTCAAAAGATTTCAAGCTCAAACTGATCCACTGTACAATCACAAGCCCCCCAGTAAGGCACTCTGCTCTATTATGCACTATATCCAATCCCCTTAGCCCAAATATGCTATCTAAATTGTAACATCCGATTAAAATAGTGCTCTTTAGAGTCTTTGTTCTCATCCTTTAAAATGTCTCCGCAGCTTCACCATTTTGGGAGTGTTAGTTTCTCTCTGTGAGTTCAGCCACTTCTCTGTTCCAGACTGCCTTAAAACTTTCAATAAATCTCCTTGTTTTGACTTTAACAGCAAAAGCTTTTGTTAGTCTTTGACTATGCTAAGACGTATTTTCCACACACAGCCATACTACCTTAAATATTCTGCCAGTTATGTGTATTTTTTTTTTTTTTTTTAATACTAAGTTTTATTTGTTTGTCTTCCCTTACAATCACATGCATCTTTGCTTCCAGGGAAAATTTTTCTTAGCTTGCAAAATTTGGATGTGTGCTACTTTGATTACCCTTAAGGAAGCCCAACAAGTAATACGCCTTTTGGGGAATGGGCTGAGGTAAGGAATTTGACACATTTCTTGTTGCTATTGTTTCCCTAGCAACATTTTTTACAGTGTTGAATTTAAAGTCACAGAATATCAGTTTACAATGGGCAATGAATTCAACCCTGAAACAAATGACGAATGTTGAAACCTTGCACAAGAGTATTACGTATCTCCAAGTACAATCATGCTGATATATACACAACGCAAGGCTATCCTAACTTTGGTGAAGCTCATCTTATCTAAGTAGTAATGCAAAAACTGCACTGTCTTTTTGCAAGTATCATGTATTGAGATTGTGAATGTCCCATTCCTTTCAAATTCGGAATGGCCTAAGTTAAAGATGTGCCTAATAGTGTGGCAGAGGTTGCTAGCTACTCACTAAATCTGTTTTATATATCTGGGAGTTAGGGAGCTTAGCATATGTGTAGTTCTTGCCGATGATATATAGACGGAAATAATGTAGGTCACTTAGTAAAGGTCTTTCTCCTGTTTTTTTTTTTTTTGTCCAGATGCAGAATATTAACAGAGGTTTCAAGACTCCAGAGGACTCTGAATCACTTAGGGGCAGTGGAAAGATCCAGATCCCTGAGTCATCACTCAGAAGAGGGCTAATAAGGAGGCTGGAAATCCACATTTATTTTAGTGCAGCATGGATAAATTTGACAGTTAGTCCACTGAAATCTGAGTGGCTATATTTTACAACAATTGGTGTTGTTAGCTGTGCTATCTACTCATGGTGACCCCATGTACAACAAAACAAATCACTGCCCAGTTCTGTGCCATCCCCATGACTGGTTGAATCTCTAACCATTGTGATTCATAGAGTTTTCATTGGCTGATTTGTGGAAATAGATCTCCAGGCCTTTCTTCTTAATTTCTCTTAGTCTGGAAGTTATAATGAAACCTGTTCAGCATCATAGCAACACACAAATATCCACTGACAGATGGTAGTTGAGCATAAAGTGTGTTGACCAGGAATCAAACCTAGGTTTCCCTCAGGGAAGATAACAGTTCTACCAAGGAACCATCACTGTCCTCTTACAGCAATTAAAAAAACAAAAAAAATACCTGTTGCTGTCAAGTCAATTCTGAACTCATAGCTGCCTTACGGGGCAGAGCAGAACTGTCTTATAGGGTTTTCAAGGCTGCAAATTTTTATAGAAGCGGACAACCAGCTCTTTCTCCCATGGAGTGGCTGATGAGTTTAAACCAACCTTTTGGTTAGCAGTTGAGCACTTATCCACTTAGCTTAGGCTGGAGTCTCTACAAAAGTAAAATCAGTGAAGCTTTTATATATATGACAGAGAGAGAAACATTATCTCAGGAAATGGCTCACACAGTTGTAGAAGCTGGCATGTCCCAAGTCAACAGATCAAACCTTAGCCTGAGATGTCTCCTGACTCATAGCCGTAGGCTCTGATGAAATCAAGATTGGCAGGCAGTATAGCAGGCTACTGGCTGTTGAAGCTGAGGAATCCAAGATCAGAAAGTCAAATGGAAAATTGCTGGCTCATAGACAGTGAAGGCAAAAATCCCAACAGCAAAAGACAACAAAACAGGCCACTGATTCAAGTCCAGGAACTGGAGATGAAGATAGGCCAAATGTAGGATCTAAAATGAGGGAAAAGCCTGACATCTTTCACGAAGCTTGTGCATATATCCTGGAAGGAGGCCACAACCTGAAGGCAACTCCCCTTCAGCTAATTAGCTGCACATGGAAGATTCCACCTTTAGGTTATTACAATACATTCAGTCTCATTGTGGGAAATAACTACATCACAGCTGCCAAGTCACTCAAAATCAGGCCCAGCCAACTTGACACACAACTTTAAATTCCACACCATTGTACCACCAAAGCTCTTAAAAAAAAAATGTGATTTGGGTGAAACAGAGCAAATTAATTTCCCATACAACAGTTCATACACATTTTTGTCTCATGACATGGACTGCAATCTCCCACAATGTAACAGTTCTCTTCCCACTTCCCTATAGTTACATCTTCCCTGTGTCCTTCTTCCCACACACTCCTGAACACCAAGCAGACTTCCTGTACATACACAGCCCCTTTGTTCTCCCATGAATGATCTCTCCAAGGAGTGTATCTACCTGATGTAAATGTTCAGCCCATATGTCTGTCTTTTATTTGGCTGGAAGCCATAGGAGTGAGTTCAATTCCATACCTGAAGTTCAGCTAGGGGCCATAGCCTCAGGGGTTTCACCAGACTCCATAAGACCAGCAAACATGGTCTTTTTTTTTCCTCATGATTTTGAGTTTTGCTCCACATTATTCTCCCACTCTATCCAGGATTTCCTACACAGATCTCCCTCCTGGTAGTTGACAGTGGTAGCTGGGCACCACCTAGTTCTTCTGGTCTCTTGGTCACAGAGGCTGAGGATCACATGGTCTACCAATCCCTTGGAGTAATTGTTTCCACGTGTCTTTGGTTTTCTTCATTCTTCTTTACTCTGGATTAGAGACTCATCATTGCATCTAGATGACCATTTGCAAGCTTTTAAGATCCCAGTTGCTACTCACCAAAGTAGAATATGGAACAATGATTTTGTGTAGTATGTTATGCCAATTGAGTTTGATGTTCCCTGTGACCATGGTCCTGAGCTCACAGATCCAACTACTCATTCCCTCTGGGTAGCTGGCTGTGGCCAAGAAGTCACCACAAACTAGTCCCTTGTCAACTCTACTATGTTGTTGTTGTTGTTATGTGCCGTTGAGTTGGACCTGACTCATAGCGACACCTCCTTGGGTTTCTGAGGCAGGATCACTACGGAAGTAGATTGCCCTATCTTCCTTCCAAAGAGTGGCTGGTGGGTTTGAAACACTAGCCTCCTGGTTAGAAGTCAAGTGTCTTAGGCACTATGCTACTAGATCTCTCACTACCTAGTCATTCTTACAGAATGTACAAATAAGTTTGTAGAAACATCATCTGCCAACCTTATACATGGTCATAGGTCATAGGTCATAGGCACACTCCTTCATGCATAGACAGATCTGATTGTTCAGCCTGTCCACTCATCTATCCATTTGTAGATCTATGATTGCCATCACTGACAATATAGTACCGTATGTGCAAAATGGTTCATCTTGTTGTCTGTATCTCCCATGTCTTCCTCTTCTTCGATTCCACTGTGTTGATTACTCACATTTCATGCATTGCCCTTCTCTTCACCCAAATCAATACTTGTCTCTACCTATCTAGCAGTGTTCCCTCCTCTCCCATTACACCCCTGATAACCAACAAAGAAAATTTCCTTCTGTATATAAAACTTCACTTGACTTTTCACAAAAGTGGACTAATACAATATTTGTGCTGTGATTGACTTATTTCACTCAGCATAATATCCTACAAATTTACCCACATTATGCAGTGCTTTGCTGATTCTATGTTATTCTTTAGAGTTGCATAGTATTCCATTGTGTGTATATACCAAAAGGCAGAGGCTTTTGGAAATGACTTTAATGGGCAGCTTAGAAGAGAGGTTGAGCACCAGGGGCTTTTGGAAGTGGTTGTAAGGGAGGCCAGAAAGTGAGTGGAGTGGATTGGAATAGTTATAGGAGAAAAACTTCTCAGTCAGTTTGCCGTCCTGTGGTGCCATTTATGTGTTGCTTTGAGACTGAAGGCTATGCCACCGGTGTTGCTAATGCCAGTAGGGTTATCTATGATGGACAGGTTTCAGCAGAGCTTCCAGACAAGGACAGACTTAGAAGAAGGAAGAGGCTAGCCATTTCAAAGAATTGGACAATGAAACCTTTATGAATAGCAGTGAAACACTGATATATTACTGGAAAACTTTATGAATATCCCTGAAACATTGTCCTATATAATTCTGGAAAACAAGCCCCTAAGGTCGGAAGGAACTCAAAATATGACAGTGGAAGAGTTGTCTACTCAGTAGAGCTGACGTTAATGATATGGATGGAGCAAAGCTTCCAAGACTTCAATTTACTGACGTCACACCATGGAACATGAGAAGAATCAGCTTCAAACATCCAATAATATTTGGAACATGGAATATATGAAGTATGAATCTAGGAAAACTGGAAGTTGTCAAAAATGACATGGAACACGTAAAGATTGAGATCCTAGGCATTAGTGAGCTGAAATGGACTGCTTTTGGTGCCTTTGAATCAGACAACCATATGATCTACAATACTGGGAATGACAAATAGAAGAGGAATGACAAGACAATCATCATCACAAACCATGTTTCAAGATCTGTCCTGAGGTACAATGCTGTCAGTGTTTGTATAATATCCATTTGACTGCAAGGAAGACCAGTTAGTACTATAATTATTCAAATATATGCACCAACCACCAAAGCCAAAGATGAGAGAATTGAAAATTTTTGCCAACTTCAGCAGTCTGAAAGTGACCAAACATTCAATCAAGATGTGTTGATTAGCACTGGTAATTGGAAAGCAAAAGTTGGAAATAAAAAAGAATCACTAGTAGTTGAAAAATATGGCCTTGGTGATAGAAAAAATGCTGGAGATCACATGACAGAATTTTGTAAGACCAAAGATTTATTCACTGTAAAAACCTTTCTTCAACAGCATAAACAGCAGTTATACAAGTGGAGTTGGTCTGACGGAATACACGGTAATTAGAAGATTATGTGTGTGTTAATAGGTGATGGGGAAGCTCAATGTCTTCAGTCAAAACAAGGCCAGGAGCTGATTGTGGAACAGACCATCAACTGCTCATATACACATTCAAGTTGAAGCTGAAGACAATTAAAACAAGTGCATGAGAGCCAAAATATGACCTTGATTATATCCCTTCTGAATTTAGAGACATCTAAAGAATAGATTTGATGCATTGAACACCAGTAACTGAAAATCAGAGGAATTGAGGGAGGACAGCAAGATCATCATCCAGGAAGAAAGTAAGAGGTCATTAAAAAGAGAGGAAAGGAAGAAAAGACCAAAATGGATGTCAGAAGAGACTCTGAAACTTGCTCTTGAATGAAGAGTAGCTAAAGTAGATGGAAGAAATGACAAGATGAAAGAGTTGAACAGAAGATTTCAAAGAGAAGTTTGAGAATACAAAGTCAATTATTATAATGAAATGTGCAAAGATCTGGGTTAGAAAACCAAAAGAGATGAACACACTCAGCATTTCTCAAGCTGAAAGAACTGAAGAATAAATTTAAGCCTCAAATTTGAAAGATTAAAAGCAATATTGAAAGATTCAGGAGCTCTGGTAGCATAGTGGCTAAGGCACTTGACTGCTCACCAGATGGCTGGTGGTTCAAACCCATCAGCCACTCCTCAGAAGGAAGGTTGGGCAATCCTACTTCTGTAGTGATACTGCCTCAGAAACCCAAGGAGGGGTTGCTATGAGTCAGGGCTGACTCGACAGCACATAACAACAACAACAACAACAAATTGAAAGATTCTATGGGTAAAATAGAAGGAAGACCCAGTAATATAATTATTATTCAAATTTATGCACCAACCACCAAAGCCAAAGATGAGGAAATTGAAGATGATTTAATTTGAAGAATTTTATCAACTTCTGCAGTCTGAAATTAACCAAACTTGCACCAAGATGTGTTAATTATCACTGGTGATGGGAATGCAAAAGTTGGAAACAAAGAAGAATCACCGGTGGTTGGAAAATTTGGCCTTGGTGCCAGAAATAATGCTGGAACTTGCATGGTAAAATTTGGCAAGACCAATGACTTGTTCATTGCAAACACCTTTTTTCAACAACAAAAACAGTGTCTGTACATATGGAATATACAGAAATCAGACTGACTACATCTGTGGCAAGAGGTGATGGAGAAGCTCAATATCTTTACCTAAAACCAGGCCAGGAGCTGATTGTGGAACAGACCATCAATTGCTCATAGGCAAGTTCAACTTGAAGTTAAAGACAATTTTAAAAAGTCCAAGAAAGCCAAAATATGATCTAGAATATATCCTTCTTGAATTTAGAGACCATCTAAAGAATAGATTTGATGCACTGAACACCAAAGACCTGAAACCAGATGAATTGTGGGATGACATCAAGAACATCATCCATGAAGAAAGCAAGAGGTCACTAAAAAGACAACAAAAGAATAGAAGACCAAAATGAATGACAGAAGAGACTCTGAAACTTGCCTTTGAGTGGAGAGTAGCTAAAGCAAAAGGAAGAAATGACAAGATAAAAGAATTGAACCAAAGATTTCAAAGAGCAGCTCCAGAAGACAAAACAAATTATCATAATGAAATATGCAAAGACCTGGAGTTAGAAAACCAAAAGGGAAGAACATGCTCAGCATTTCTCAAGCTGCAAGAATTGAAGAAAAAATTAAGCCTCGAGTCGCAATATTGAAAGATTCTAAGGGCAAAACATTGAATGATGCAAGGAACATCAAAAAAACATGGAAGGAATATACAGAGTCACTGTACCAAAAAGAACTGGTTGATCTTCATTCATTTCATGAGGTGGCATATAATCTAGAACCAATGGTACTGAAGGAGGAAGTCGAAGTTGCAATGAAGGAATTGGCAAAGAAGTAGGCTCCATAAATTCATGGAATACCCATTGAGATATTTCAACAAACGGATGCCTCACTGGAGCCACTCACTCGGTTATGCCAAGAGATTTGGAAAACAGCTACTTGGCCAACTGACTGGAAGAGTTCCATATTTGTACCCATTCCAAAGAAAGGTGATCCCACAGAATGTGGAAATTATAGAACAATATCATTAATATCACACGCAAGTAAGATCTTTCTGAAGATAATTCAAAAA
>NW_006921695.1:3997029-3998172 GCF_000298275.1 Orycteropus afer afer | reverse complement strand
CAATATAAAGAAGACAAAAATCCTCACAACTGGACCAATAAGCAACATCATGATAAATGGAGAAAAGATTGAGGTTGTCAAAGAATTCATGTTGCTTGGTTCTACAATTGAGGCCAATGGAAACAGAATTCAGGACATTAGACAATGTATAGCACTGGGAAGGTCTGCTGCAAAAGAACTCTTTCAAGTGCTGAGGAGCAAGGATGTCTCATTGAGGACTAAGGTGCACCTGACACAAGCCATGATATTTCCAATTGCTTCGTATGCATATGAGAGTCGGACAATGAATAAGGAAGACTGAAGAATAGTCGATGTTTTTGAGTTGTGGTGCTGGCAAAGAATGCTGAAGGTACCATGGACTGCCAAAAGAACTAACAGATCAGTCCTGGAGGAAGTGCAGCCGAGATGCTCCTTGGAAGTGAGGATGGCAAGACTGCATCTCACCTACTTTGGTCATGTTGTTAGAGGGGACCATTCCCTGGAGAAAGATATCATGCTTGGTAAGGTGGAGGATCGATGAAGGAGGGGAAGACCTTCAATTAGATGGATTGACACAGTGGCTGCAACAATGCACTCAAGTATAGCAAGTATAGTGAAGCTGGCACAGAATTGGGCGCTGTTTCGTTCTGCTATGCATGGGGTCGTTATGAGTCAGAAATGACTCCACGGCGCATAACAACAACAACATGGGTAAAACATTGAATGATACAGGAACTATCAAAAGAAGATGGAAGGAATAAACAGAGTTACTGTACCAAAAAGAACTGGTAATGTTTAAGCATTTCAGGAGGTGGCATATGATCAATAACCAAATGGTGTTGAAGGAAAAATGCCCTTGAGGAATTGGGGAAAAACAAGACTCCAGGAATTGACAGAATACCCTATGAGATGTTTTGAACCAATGGATTTCATCCTGAGGACACTCACTGTGCTATCCCAAGAGATTTGGAAGACAGTTACCTGGCCAATGACTGGAAGAGATCCATATATGTACCTATTCTAAAGAAATGTGATCCCACAGAATGTGGAAATTATTGAACAATAGCATTAAAATACTGAAGAAAAAATTTAAGCCTCGAGTTGCAATAGTGAGAGATTCTATGGGCAAAATATTGAATGATGCAGGAAACATCAAGAGAAGAT
>NW_006921695.1:3990391-3995499 GCF_000298275.1 Orycteropus afer afer | reverse complement strand
GTTCTGCTGTGCATGGGGTCGCTATGAGTCGGAAACGACTCGACGGCACTTAACAACAACAACAACAGCATTAATATCACATGAAAGCAAAATCTTACTGAAGATAATTAAAAAATGGCTGCAGCACTATATTGACAGAGAAATGCAAGCTGGATTCAGAAGAGAATGTGGAAGGAGGGATATCATTGCTGGACATAGATGGATATTGGCTTAAAGCAAAGAACACTAGAAAGATGTTTACTTTTGTCTTGTTGACTATTAAAAATCATTTGATTTTATATATCATAACAAATTATGGGTAACATTGAGAAGAATGGGAATTCCAGAGCTATTAATTGTACTCATGAAGAACCTATACATAGGCCAGTTGACTGTCATTCAAACAGAACATTGGGATACCATATGATTGAAAATAAAGGAGGGAGTGTGTCAGGGTTGTATTCTTTCACCACACTTTTTCAACTTTTATGCTGAGCACATAATCCAAGAAGCTGGATTATATGAAGAAGAATGTGGAATCAGGATTGGAGGAAGACAGATTAACAACATGAGATATGCAGATGACACAACTTTGCTTGCTGAAGTGAGGATGACTTGAAACACTTACTGATGAATATTGAAGGCTGCAGTCTGTAGTATAGATTGCACCTCAATATAAAGAAAAAAAAAAAAACTTCACAACTGGATCGATAAACAGCATCACAATAAATGGAAAAAGATTGAAGTTGTCAGAGACTTCTTGCTACTTGGTTCTACAATCAACACCAATGGAAGCAACAGTGAAGACATCAGAAGACATATTACATTGGGAAAATCTACTGTAAAAGATCTCTTTCAAGGGCTGAAGAACTTAGATGTCTCCTTGAATATTTTCAATCATCACTTATGCATTTGAGAGCTGGACAGTGAATAAGAAAGACTGAAGAAGAGTTAATGATTTTGAGTTGTGGTGTTGGCTAAGAATGCTGAGAGTACCATGGACTGCTAAAAGAACTGACACATCTATCCTGGAAGAAATGCAGCCAGAATGCTCCTTGACAGTAAGAATGGGCAAACTTTGACTCATTTTCTTTGGTCATATTGTCAGAAGCGACCATTCCCTGGAGAAGGATATCATGCTTGGTATAGTGGAGGGTCAATGAAAAAGGGGTACTCGCTCAACAAGATGGATTGATGCAATGGCTGCAATGATGGCCTCAGGTATAACAAAGATCATGAGTCTGGCACAGGATTGGGCAGTGTTTCGTTATGTTGTATGTAAGGTGGTAATAAATAGAAGGTGACTTGACAGCACTAAACAACAAAAACAACAACCACAGTTTAGTTATTTATTCCTCAGTTGATGGGCACCTAGATTCTTTCCATCTTTTTCTGTTGTAAATAATGTTGCAATGAACATGGGTATATATATTCCTGTTCTTGTCCTGGCTCTCACTTCTTTGGGATATACACCTAGTAATACGGTATTTCAAATTCCAAATTTTAAGGAATCACCATACTGCTTTCCACAGTGATTTTATCATTTGACAGTCCCCCAGCAGTGTATGAAAGTCTCAATCTTTCTACATCCTTACCAGCATTTATTATTTTCTCTCTTGTTGAATTTTGCTATTAGTGCTGAGGCAAGATGGTATCTCATTACTGCTTTATTTGCATCTCTCTAATGGCTAATGGGGAGATCTGGTAGCGTAGTGACTGAGGCACTTAAATGCTAATCAGAAGGCTGGCGGTTCAAACCCACCATCCACTCCTCAGAAGGAAGATGAGGCAATCTACTTCCATAGTAATACTGCCTTGGAAACATGGCTAATGAAGGAGCTCTGGTGGTGTAGTGCCTAAGGCATTTGACTACTAATCAGAAGGTTGGCAGTTCAAACCCACCAGCCACTCCTCAGAAGGAAGGTTGGGCAATCTACTTGTATAGTGATACTGCCTTGGAAACCCCAGAAGTGGTCACTATGAGTCGGAACCATTTCAACGGCAATACGTTGCATTTTGTTTAATGGTAATGATTGTGAATATTTCTTCATGTGTTTGTTGGCAGCCTGAATATCCTCTTTGGTGAAGTATCTATTCATGTCTCCTGCCCATTTTTTAATTGGATTGTTTGCCTTTTCAGTGTTGAGGTGGAGTTTTCTATAAATTTTAGAGATAAGTCCCTCGTCAGGCATGTTGTTGCCAAATATTTTCCCCCAGTCTATGGATTCTCTTTATACTCCTGGAGAAGGCTTTGGAAGCACTTAAAATTTAATTATTGGAAGGTCCCCTTCATCTAATTTATCTTCTGCTGTTTGTACATTTTGGGTTATGCTTGACAGTCTATTTATGCCATAAATTAGAGCCCCTAAATTTGCCCCTATTTTTTTTTTTTCCTTGAGGAACTTTATTGTTTTAGGTTTTACATTTAAGTCTTTAATCCATCTGGAGTTAATTTTTGTGCATGGTGTGAGGTATGGATCTTGTTTCATTTTTCTGCAAGTGGATATCCAGTTTTGCCAGCATCATTTGTTAAGCAGATAATCTCTTCCAAATTTAATGGATTTTGGTCCCTTGTCAAAAATCCACTGATCTATTTCTGGTATCTGTTTCTGGGTTCTCAATTTTGTTCCACCGATCTATGTGTCCGTTGTTGTATGAGTTCCAGGCAGTTTTGACTACTGTGGCTGTTTAGTCGGGTTTGAGATCCGAGAGTGTGGGACCTCCTACTTTGTTCTTCTTTTTTATTTTGTTCAAAATAGTGTTTTGCTTATTCTAAGTGTCTTATCTTTCCATATAAAATTAGTAATTGTTTTTTTTCCATATCCTTAAAGAATATTGACGGGATCTGGATTGGGATTGCATTGAAAGTATAGATTGCTTTGGATAGTATTGACATTTTCACAATGTTCACTCTTCCAATACATGAGCATGGTATGTTCTTCCATTTTTGTAGATCTCTTACAGTTTCTTGAAGAAGTTTTTTGTACTTTGCTTTGTATAGTTCTTTTGTGTCTCTAGTAAGATTTATTCCCAAGGGTTTTTTTTTTTTGTAGCTATTGTAAATGGTATTGATTTCCTTATTTCATTTTCAGCAATGTCTTTGCTGGTGTAGAGGAATCCAACTAATTTTTAGATGTTGATCTTGTATTCTGCCACTATGCTAATCTCTCTGTTACTAAAATTAGTAGGTTTTTGTTTTGTTTTGTTTTGTTTTTTTGCTGAGTCTCTTGGGTTTTCTAATTATAGGATTCATATAATCAGTAAATAGCTATAGTTTTACTTCTTCCTTACCAACTTGGATGCCTTTATTTTCCCTTACTTGCCTTATTGTCCTGGCTAGGACTTCCAATACAATGTTGAATAGAAGTGGTGATAGAGGACATCCTTGTCTTGTTCCTGTTCACAAGAAGAGTGGTTTCAGTCTCTCTCCATTGAGAATAATGTTGGCTGTTGGTTTTGCATGTTGTTGTTTGTTGTTTTGCCATCGAGTCAGCCCCAACTCATAGCGACTCCTCCTTGGGTTTCCAAGGCAATATCACTACGAAAGTAGGATTGCCCAACCTTCCTTCTGAGGAGTGGCTGGTGGGTTTGAACTGCCAGCCTTCTGGTGAGCAGTCAGGTGCCTTACGCACTATGCTACCAGAGCTCCCTTTATTATGTTGAGAAATATTCCTTCTATTTGTATTGTATTAGAAATGGGTGTTAGATTTTATCAAATGCTTTTTCTGCATTGATTGATATGATCATGTGGTTCTTTTCCTTTGTTTTATTTATGTGATGGAGAACCTTGATTGCTTTTCCAGTGTTGAACCATCCTTGCATATCTGATATGGACCCCACTTGATCATAATGTATTATTTTGGGGGTATTTTGTTGGAGTCTATTGGCTAAGATTTTGTTGAAGATTTTTGCATGTATATTCATGAGGGCTATTTGTTTGTAGTTTTCCTTTTTAGTGATGGCTTTGCCTGGTTTTGGTATCAAGGTTACTCTTGCTTCATAAAATGAATTTAAGTGGATTCCATCCTTTTCTGTTTTGGAATAGTTTGAGTAGGATTAGTGTCAGTTCTTCTGTGAATGTTTGATAGAATTCTCCAGTGAAATCATCTGGGCCAGGACTTTTTTTTTGTTGGTAATTTTTTTATGACGTGTTCAATTTCTTCTTTTGTTATAGATCTATTCAACTTTTCTACCTCAATCTGTACTAGTTTCAGTAAGTAACGTTTCAAGCAATCTGTCAATTTTTTCTACATTTTCAAGTTTGTTGCAATACATTTCTTCATAGTATCCTGATACTATCCTTTATACTTCATTGTTTCTGTTGTGATGTCACCCAATTTTATTTTTATTCATGTTATTTGTATATTCTCCCTCTTTTCCTTTGTTAAATTTGCCAGTGATTTGTCAATTTTATTAGTCTTTTCAAAAAACCAACTTCTACTCTTGTTGATTTTTTTCTATTGTCTTTCTATTTTCTGTTTCATTTATTTCTGCTGGAAGTTTTATTATTTCTTTTCTTCTGATGACTATAGGCTTTTTTTTTTTTTTTTTCTAATTGTTGGAGATGTTGGGTTTAAGTGTTGATTCTAGCTCTTTCTTCTTTTGTGATATATAAATTTATTGGTGTAAATTCACTCCTGACCACTGCTTTTCCTGTGTACCAAAGATTTTGGTATGTTCTGTTTTCCTTCTTGTTGGATTCAAGGAATTTTTTAATTTTATTTTTTATTTCTTCTATTACTCAGTCTTTTTTAAGGAAGGTGTTATTCAGTTTCCATGTGTTTGTTCTTTTGAGGTGGAGCTTCCTATTGTTGATTTCTAATTTTATAGCATTGTGATCTGATAATACACTTTACTGTATTTCAGTATTTTCAAATTTATTCAGGCTTGCTTTATGGCCTAACATATGGTTTATCCTGTAGAATTTTCCATATGTACTGGAAAAAACCAAACAGTGTTTCTTTGCTATTCATAAGGTTTTCCCTGGCCAATTCTTTGAGAATTAGATGGCCTTTTCCTTCTTCCTAGACTGTCTCAGTCTATAAGCTGGGCTGTTACCTGTGCACCAGGTGCATCTCGCTGGGTTTTAAACACCAGAGGCTCAGCCTCAAAACTCACATCTACATGTC
>NW_006921695.1:3986710-3989556 GCF_000298275.1 Orycteropus afer afer | reverse complement strand
CTTCGTCTCACCTATTTTGGTCATGTTGTCAGAAGGGACCATTCCCTGGAGAAGGTTGTCATGCTTGGTAGGGTGGAGGGTCGATGAAAGAGGGGGACGCCTTCAACGAGATGGATTGACATGGTGGCTGCGATGATGGGCTCAAGTATAACAGGGATTGTGGGGCTGGCGCAGGATCAGGCAGTGTTTTGTTCTGCTGTGCATGGGGTCGCTAGGAGTCGGAAACGACTCGACGGCACTTAACAACAACAACAACTGGAAAAAAATGTATGTTGTGTTGTTCGATTAATTACTTTGTGGATGTCTGTAAGGGCAATTTAGTGGACAGTATTGTTAAGTTCTTCTGTGTCTTTGTTGATTTTCTTTCCAGTTATTCTGTCTTTCATCGAAAGTGGAATATTAAAGTCTCCTACTATGATTGTGCAGTCATCCATTTTTCTTTTCAATTCTGTTAAAGTCTGATTTATGTATTTTGGGGTTTTCATTGGGTGCATAGATATTTATTATGGCATGTCTTCTTGTTCAATTGATCTTTTAATAATTATATAATGTCCCTCCTTGTCTCTTGTAGTGGTTTTTGTCTTAAAGGCAATTTGATCAGAAATTAATATTGTCACTCCCACTCTTTTATGGTTGCCATTTGCTTGATATATCTTTTTCCACCCTTTGATATTTAGTCTAGTTTTGACTTTGTCTCTCACGTGGGTCTCTTGTAGACAGCATATTGGTGAGTTATGTTTTCTTATCCAGTCTGCAACTCTCCATCTCTTGAGTACTGCATTTAGTCCATTTACATTCAGTGTATTTATCGACAAATATGAACTTGTTACTGTCATTTTGTAACTTTTTTTGTGTGTGTGTGTGGTATTCCTGGATTCTTTATTCTATACAATTTTCTGTGCAGAGTTCATTTTGTTTATGGATCATGTTATTGTTTCCTTTGTTGCTATTGTTTCCTTTGTTGCTATTGTTTCCTTTGTTGCTATTGTTTAATATTTGTTAAATATTTGTGCTTGTCCTCTTTTTGTGATGTGATGTGAAGGTTTATCATTTTTCTCTGAGGTTACACTGTGATTTATAATTTTCTCCCTGAATTTAGAGCTGTCCATTCTTTGTTGCAATCCCTTTGACTTCTTCATCATTTAGAAGTTCTGTAAGTATACTATTTTTTTTTCCCCTCCTTTTTGTTTGTAGTTGTCCTCTTTTGCCAATTGATGTTTCTGGTTTCTCCCTGTTTACAATCTTGTAAGTATATTTTACTTTGGATACTTCCATAACTAGTTTGGTTTCTGGGTTATGTAATCATGTGTGTGAACAGTGGGTTGTTGTTTGCTGTTATTGGATCTCTGTCTAAAGGGCTTCCTTTAACATCTCTTTTAAGGTTGGTCTGGTTTTAACAAATTCCCTTAATTTCTGCTTATCTTGACATGTCCTAATTTTACCTTCATATTTGATGGACAATTTTCCTGGGTATATAATTTTTGGTTGGAAATTTTTCTCTTTCAAAGTTTTATATATACCATACCATTGCCTTCTTGCCTACATGGCTTCTGCTGAGAAATCAGAGCTTAATCTTATTTGTTGCCCTTTGTAAGTAACTTTTCATTTTTCCCATGCTATTTTTCTGAATTCTTTCTTTGTCTTTGTTTTTGATGAGTTTGATGATGGTGTGTCTTGGTGATTTTCTTTTGGGGTCTTTCCTTTCTAGGTCTCATTGGACTTCTTGAATGGATTTATTTTCATCTTTCATTATATCAGGGAAGTTCTCTTCCAACAAATCTTGGACAATTATCTCAGTGGTTTTCTTTTTCTCTTGTTCTGGAATTCCAATTACATGTAGGTTTTTCCTTTTGATGGTATCCCACATGAATTTTAGGCTTTCTTTATTTTGTTTTGATCTTTTTTTCTGATTGATCCCTTTCCAAAGAAGTATTCAGGTATTTTTCTTTAATTTCTTTAATTCTGTCTTCCATTGATTCAATTCTACTCTTTTTCCTTTTCAATAAGTTATCTATTTCTGAAAATTTAGTATTAATCTTCTGGATTTCTGTCTGTAGATTTTGTATAATTTCTAATTTTTCATTTATTTTATCTTTTTGTTCTTGTATGGTCTTCCAAAAATTTTCTAGCGTTTTCTGTGTTTTCATTAGTTTTTTCAGTTTTTTTTTTTTTTCATGGTTTGTCTCTCAATTCTTTGAAGCTAACTAAATATAATTATTTTGAATTCCTTATCAGGAAGTTGCAATGTTGCTTCTTCCTCAGGGATGTGTTCTGGGTCTGTATCCTTCTCCCTTGTTTCTACTGCTTTATCTTGCTTCTTTGTGTGGACTGTGATGAAATGTTGTCATCGAGACATTGTGACATTGTTGTATTTATATTTAAGTGGAGATTGTATTCTGGAGTGTTATGCCCAAGATTTTTGTTTTCTTTGGCTGTATCTCATTAAGCAGGTTACTTTGTTCCTCTATTTGCTAGTTGGTAGCACTTATGTACTCACCTTCTGTCTCCTGGTGGGTGTGGTAGAGATTTAGAGTGACTGCACAGATCTCTCCAGTTTGTGAGGATCAGTTAAGAGTGAGTCAGACTCATGTTTACTGTAGTGTATCATTGGCCAACTGGTACAGAAGCAAGTGGTGACCCTTACTCTGTAGGTGGGGTTGGAGGAGGTGTGGGTATAGTTGGTTGTATGTGCATGGTTGCTGTCTCCCATTCAGTTAGACAAAAACAGCAATCAAAAAAAAAGAAAAGAAGGAAAGAAAAAGAAAACACCAAAAAAGTAAAAGCAAGAGAATAAAAGACACACACCACATAAACCCACAGGAACAAACACCAATATGAAAAAGAAA
>NW_006921695.1:3964269-3985067 GCF_000298275.1 Orycteropus afer afer | reverse complement strand
TTCAAACCCACCACCCACTCCTCAGAAGGAAGGTTGGGCAATCCTACTTCCGTAGTGATACTGCCTCGGAAACCCAAGGAAGGGTCGCTATGAGTCGGGGCCGACTCAACGGCACATAACAACAACAAAATAAGGAGTGCAGCAAAAAGTTCCTGAAGTATTAATTGTTGTATCATAGAGTCAAAGAGGCATCAGAGAATCAAAAACATTAATAGTGAAGATTAGTAAAGTAGTGAAGGCAATTAGGAATGATATGAGCCAGTTCCAAGTAGGAGAACTTGGAACTTCCCCAGTGTTTCTGCCCTTGAGTCACCCATATGGCTACACTAATTCCAGGGACAACCTAGAGAGAGGCAGTAGCCATGATAATTCTGGGAACAATCAGGGAAGGGCAGTTGACCTCAAGAAGAGCAGATTAACTAGGTTACAGAAAAGGGATTCACACAAAGAACTAGGGAACTTGCTCAGACATATCTGTTTAGGAAAAAAAATATATATATATCTTGTCCTTGTTTTGGGTAACCCTACATTGTTTCTTCACCACTTGTATCTCAATTTGTCTTGCTGTGGTGGGTTGTGTGTTGTTGTGTGGCTAGAGGCTATGCCACCAGTGTTTCAAACATCAGTAGTGTCACCTATGACAGACAGGTTTTAGTGGAGCTTCCAGACTCAGGCAGTCTCAGAAGAAAGAAGGGGCTATCCACTTCTCAAAGAATTGACAAGTGAAAATCTTATGAATAGCAGTGAAACATTGTCTGATATATTACTGCAAAATGTTATAGCCCTGAAACATTGTCTGATATAGGGCTGGAAGATGAGCTTGTCCGGTCAGAAGACACTCAAAATACAACTGGGGAAGAGCTATATCGTCAAAGTAGAGTTGACCTTAATCACATATATGGCGTAAAGCTTTTGGGACCTCCAGATGCTGATGTGGCATGACTCAACATGAGAAGAAACAGCTACAAACATCCATTAATAATTGGAACATGGAATGTACAAAATATGAATTTAGGAAAATTAGAAACTGTAGACAATGAAATAGAACACATAAAGATTGAAAGCCTAAGCATTAGTGAGCTGAAATGGACAGGTTTTGACCATTTTTAATCAGACAACCATATGATCTACCCTGGGAATGCCAAAATGAAGAGGAAGGGTGTGCCATTCATTGTCAGAAAGAATGTTTCAAGATATATCCTGAAGTACAGTGCTTTTAGTGATAGGAAAATATCCATACATCTATGAGGAAAGCCATTTAATACTACCTTTATTCAAATTTATGCACCAACTATCAAAGCCAAAGATGAGGAATTTGAAGATTTTCACTAACTTTTGAAGTCTGAAATTGAGCAAATGTGCAATCAAGGCATGTTGATTATTACTGGTGACTGAAATTCCAAAGTTGGAAACAAAGAAGAAGCACTAGTAGTTGGAAAATATGGCCTTAGTGATAGAAATAATGCTGGTGATCACATGATAGAATTTTTCAAGATTAACAGCTTCTCATTGCAAATATCTTTTTTCAACAACATACACAGCAGCTATACACTTGGATTTCACCAGGTGGAATACACAGGAATTACATTGACTCATCTGTGGAAAGAACCAATGGAGAAGCTCAATATCTTCTGCCAAAAAAAGGGCAGGAGCTGTCTGTGGAACAGACTATCAACTGGTTATAAAAAAGCAAACCAAATCCACTGCTGTCGAGTCAGATCTGATTCATAGTGACCCCTCCTGGGGTTTTCTAAGGAGGTGTCAGTATGGAAGTAGGTTGCCCAACAAATTCAATTTGAAGCTGAAGACAATTAAACATGTCTAAAGAGACAAAATATGACCTTGATTACATGCCACTTGAATTTAGAGAACATCTAAAGAATAGATTTGATGCATGGAACACCAATGACCAAAAATAGACAAATTGTGAGAAGATATCAAGAATATCATCCATGAAGAAAGCAAAAAACTCATTAAAAAAACAGGAAAGGAAAAAAAGAAAGACCAAAATGGATGTCACAAGAGACTCTGAGAATTGTTCTTGAATGGAGAACAGCTAAAGCAAATGGAAGAAATTACAAGAAAAATAGTTGAACAGAAGATTTCAAAGAGCAGCTCAAGAAGACAAAGTCAATTATTGCAATGAAATGTGCAAAGACCTTGAGTTAGAAGACAAAAGGGAAGGACATATTAGGCATTTCTCAAGCTGAAGAAGCTTGAGAAAATATGCAAGCCTCATGTTGCAATATTGAAGAATTCTATGTGCTAAATATTGAGTGATGAAGGAAACATCAAAAGAAGACAGAAGGAATACAAAGAGTCACTGTACCAAAAAGAATTGGTGGATGTTCAACTATTTCAGAAGGTGGTATCTGATCGAGAACCAATGCTATTGAAGGAAGAAGTTGAAGCTGTACTGAAGAAAGTGAGGAAAAACAAAGCTCTAGGAACTGACAGAATAATCATTGAGATGTTTCAATAAATGAATGCTGTACAGGAGGCCCTTACAATTGGACAGCTACCTGGTCAATTGACTAGAAGGGATTCATTCATATTTGTACCCATTCCAAAGAAAGATGATCCCACAGAATGTGGGAATTATAGAATAATATCATTAATATCATATGCAAGTAAAATCTTGCTGAATATAATTCAAAAACAGTTGCAAAGTTATATTGACAGGGAAATTCCAGAAATTCAAGCTGGATTTAGAAGAGGACATGGGATGAGGGATAGCACTGCAGATGTCAGATGGATCTTGGTTGAAAACAAAGACTCCCAGAAAGATGTTTACTTGTGTTTTATTGACTATGCAAAAACATTCTACTGTGTGGATCATAACAAATTATGGAAAACGTTGAGAAGAATCGGAAATCCAGGACACTTCATTGTGCTCATGAGGAACTGTACATAGACCAGGAAGCTATAGTTTTCACAGAATAATGGAATAGTGCATGGTTTAAAATCAGGAAGGGAGTGTGTCAGGGTTGTATCATTTGACCATACTTATTTTATCTGTATGCTGAGCAAACAATCAGAGAACCTGGACTATATGAAAAATGTGGTATCAGGATTGGAAGAAGACACATTAACACCCTGCCATACACAGATGACACAACCTTGCTTACTAAAAGTGAAGGTGCCTGAAGCACTTACTGATGAAGATTAAAGACTACAGTCTGCAGTATGGATTACACCTCAACATAAAGAAAACAAAAATCCTCACAACTGGACCAATATTCAGCATCATGATAAATGGAGGAAAGATTAAAGTTGTCAGTGATTTCATATTACTTGTTTCCAAAGTCAACACCAATGGAAATAGCAGTCAACGAATCAGACAATGTATTGCACTGGGCAAATATGTTGCAAAAGACCTCTTTAAAGTGCTGAGGAGCAGAGATTTCTCTTTGAAGACTAAGGTGCGCCATACCCAAGGCATGGTGTTTTCCATTGCCTCATATCCATGTGAAAGCTGGACGATGGATAAGGAAGATCGCAGAAGAGTTGATGCTTTTGAGTTGTGGTGTTGGTGAAGAATATTGAAAGTCCCTTGGACTGTTAGAAGAACTAACACATCTGTCCTCGAAGAAGTGCAGCCAGAATGCTCCTTGGAAGTGAGAATGGTTAGACTTCATCTCACCTACTATGGTCAAGTTGTCAGAAGGGACCATTGCCTGGAGAAGTATATCATGCTTGGTAAAATGGTGGTTCAGCAAAAAAGTGGAAGGCCCTCAATGAGATGCATTCACACAGTGGCTGCAATGACGGATGCAGGTATAACAAGGATTGTGAGGCTGGCACAGGACCGGGCAGTGTTTAGTTCTGTCATACATAGGGTCACTATGAGTTGGAGCTGACTCGATGGCACCTAAGAACAATAACAACATCATGTTTCTGTTTTGAGTGATCAGACCAATAAAAACTTTCTTGACTACTGTTATTGAAAACTTGTACTCTTGAAGGAAACAACCAAGGTGATTCAATACTTTTTATCTATCTATGGAAAGATGGAAGCTTTCTTTGATTGTAAATTGGTAACTGATTTGTAACTGGTAATATATACTGCTGATTTTGTAATGTTCCTCAGACTCTGTGGACATTTTATTTTCTGATGACTTGTCTGCTTCCCACATTTCTTCTCCTTTGTTCCATATGGCAAATAAAAATCTCCTTTCTTCACTATCGTAACTTGTGACAACTTTTCATCTTGTTGTTATGTGCCATCGAGTTGGCCTTGACTCATAACGACCCCTTCTTGCATTTCCGAGGCAGTATCACTAAGGAAGTAGATTGCCCAATCTTCCTTCTGAGGAGTGGCTGGTGGGTTTGAGCTGCCAGCCTTCTGGTTAGCAGTCAAGTGCCTTAGGCACTATGCTACCAGAGCTCCTAGGACCCAACAAACCTTTAAGTTATAGTCAAACCTTTCATCACTATGATATAAGCAAGAGACTATAAATTGAATTGTGCCCTCTAAAAATATGTGTCAGAATCCTAATACCTATGCATATGGATATAATCTTATTTGGAAATAAGATTTTCTTTGTTACGGTAATGAGTTCTTATTAGTGTAGGGTGTGTTGTGTTCTAAACCTAATCATTGCTGGGTGATATAAAGAGCAGCATAGATAAACAAGCAAGCAAACAACCAGACATAGAGGGAAGACAGACATTATCTGAAGACAAAGGAGGCCAAGAATCCTAAGGATTGCCTGTTACTAGAAGTTGAAATAGAAAACACTTTTCCCTAACACTAGTGTCCTGAATTCAACTTATAGCCTCTTGATGTGTGTTTTGTTCTAAAGCTACCCACCTGTGGTATTTCTGTTATAGCAACACAAAGAAACTAAAACTCCCTATGCTACATTTTTTCTCATAGAATGGCTCTAGGACTAGCATAGATGCAGAGATGATTTTACTCCTGAGGGAGCCCAAGCAAAAGATTCCTGCTTTTTATGGATTCAGAGAAATTTGCTTTTTGAGAGGGTAAGTGGGGCTAGGGAGACCTAAGAATGGAAAAGCATTGAGTCAGAGTGGAAAAAAGTTTAAAATTCCCCTCCTCTTCCCTCCTCTATAAGGAAGTCTCAGCAGAGGCACTTAGAAAAGACCTCAGCTCAGGGGTCCTAAGAAAGCAGTCTCCAAATAATGTAATCTGGGCTATGAATGCAGATATGTGTAAGAACAAGGCAGGCTAGGAGGCTCTGACTCCTTACTGCAGCTGCCTTCAGAAATTATAATGAACTGGCTATTCACCAAGTCTGATATGAGAAACTTTCCTCATGAGGCCAGCAAGGTAAAAATTTGTAATTATACATGGTAAGTCCAGAAAAAACACACAGGATTTTGGCCTGGAGTTGGACTCTTCAAACATCATACAAATCTATGCTAGAATCTCTTATCTTCCCCAAATCCTCCTTTGACTATAACCCCCTCCAACTATCCTATGTCTCTTCTCACAGAAAAATTATTTTCTTAATGATAAGTTTTCACCTTCCAACTTTATTTCTTCACCAACCGATAACTCTTGTACCTATCTGACTAGGGCATTCTTACTCACTTCTTCATGAAAGCCTGTGAAAGTCATATATAATTTCAGTGTCACTATCTAGAATGACCTCATCTCTGTTCATTTTTTATTCACCCTCTTATTTTTTGACTCTGGTGTCCACTCTTTCTTTTTGAAAATACATGTTTCATTTACCTTGTGTATATGGTATATGGCACTTTTCCTTTTTCCTTCTCCTTGTCTGATCTTTTTTTTTTTTTTTTTTTTCTATAATCTCTGCAGCTTTCTAAGTGCTAGCTTGCCCCAAGGTTTCCTCCCAAGTGTTGTTCTTTTCTTCATATGTTAGCAAGTAATACTTAATCTTTACTGCTTGAACATGGAGTATCATCAGTGACTGCAACTATCAGCGAATTTTTTCAGTCAAGGTCTAGATGGTAAATAATTTAGACTTTGCAAGCCTTTCTTCCTAGTCTGTCTTTGTTTGGAAATTCCTCTAAAACTTGTCCACCATGAGTGACTTTTCTGGTATTTGAAATACTGGTGACATAGCTTCCAGCATCAGAGAAACACAAAGCTACTACAATATGATAAACTGACAGAAGGTTGGTAGAAACTAGTTGCCATCGAGTGGACCTGGCTATGTATGGGTCGTAGTAAAACTGTGCTCCATAGTGTTTTCAATGGCTAATTGTTCAGAAGTAGATTGCCAAGCCTTTCTTTGGGAGAGCCTCTCAGTAAATTCTAACCCCCAAAGTTTGGTTAACAGCTGAGTGCATTTATCGTTTGCTCCATGAGGCACTCCTTAGTTACAGGGCCACAGAAATAAAGGTTGGAGGCCCGACGTGTTCTTCAAGTTGTAGTTTACAAAAATTGAGATAGCTTCACTCTTTTCCTCTCCCCTCCCTTTTCATTCCCTCCTAATCATGGAAAGAAAATTAATTTTTCTTGTTTATCTGTGGATTTGTGAGAAGCACTCTATCTAGTAGTTCACTTCAGCCTCTTCCTCTCTTGTTTGGAGCTCAGTCCACAGTCAGGACAAATGTGTTTTCTGCTCCTTCATCCCACAAGCTTATAAAAGTAGCCCCTCATGTTGGAGGTGTGCAAAGCAAGGGCAGCATTTATACAGCTATGAAGATTTTAGTGGGCATATCGAAGTCAGGAGGAATTACTCTGATCCTCAGTCACATATGTCATCCTTGATGTTCAATGGGTTGTATAATTAATAAGTCTTACACTTCAATGACTTTTTGTCTATTTCTTCTGCTTATATCTCAGTTGATTTCAAATAATGGAAGAGAAAAAAAAAGGATGCTATATTCTGACCCCCTAAAGCCTCAACAATTTCCTAAAAAATTCCCTCCTAGATGAAGACTTAAAAGACCACCTTATGCTGATGACCTATGGTGCATAGGATCGCTATGAGTTGGAACCAACTTGATGGCGTCTGACAACCACAACAACATGCTGAATGACCACCACATTTATATTTCTAGCAAAAGCCTCCTCTTCTGTAGGCACATATCTACTATCTACTAGGGCATTCTAATAGTCACATGGAACTGAATATTTTTAAAGCAGAATTAGGGATTCTTACCCTTACAGCCAAAGCTACTTTGCCTCCTGATTTTTTTTTTTTTTTTTTTTCTGCACTGTTTCTCGGTTTTCTTAATAAAAATATGATAACTATCTTTGAGCCCTTCCTCTCCCTCCATTTTATCAGCAATTCCTTTTGGCTCCAAACCTAAAATGTACCCTACACTTGACCATGTATCACTCTGTCTCTCTATGGCCACCACTTTAGTCTAAACCACTGTCATCTATCCCTTTAAATGTTGAGATAAATCCCTACCTGTTTTCTTTTTCCATAAAATTTGTTTACCACAAGATTATCTTTTTTAAAAATAAAATTCATTTAGGAGTTGAAAAAATATGATTGACTAGGTGTAAGCATTTATCAAAAAAAAAAAAAAATCATTGGTCAGGTTACTAAACAAACAAGAAAATTCCTTAAAATGAGGACTTTAATCCAGCTATAACAGTGATCGATTTTCTTTAGTAAACCTCATGGAAAAATTTTACTGTTTATTTAGTGAAGAGGAATTAGAAATTAAACATAGAATAAAATTTGTATTTTGAGAGGATACTGTTGGTGAGTTTGTGTGTATATTCACAGTTGTTTAATTCAAATTTCTTTCTTTTCTCCTCTTTCTAAGTAGGGTACAAAACATGAATTAGTTTAGTGGATCATGAGTAATCTTAGTGTATTAATTCTTAACTCTGAAAAAGTTATTATTTTTTATAATCTATGTAACTACATTCAAGAGGCTTTTATTAAACCAACAACTGATGGACACATGCTATATTCCTGGCACTGTGTTTGATGATGAAGATGAAAGTGAAAGTGAAACATAATTCTGACCATCAACGCACTTATATTATTCTAACCATGGAAGAAATACTAGTATCCTATTGGCCATAGCACATTTCATTTTCTTCTTTTGTAAGATCTTAGAAACATAAACATGAAAAACATTTCACTTTAGTTAGGCAAATGTTCCCCTATGAAACACCCACATTTACTTGCAGAAAAACATTAATTTGGAGAAATGTCACTAACATAAAATCAAAATTTCTCACTGAATAAAAGGCCAATTTTCTCATGAGTAATAAGCACTTTTGAGCTAGTAATAATATGAGTAATTTCAAATTGATGTGTGCAGGTGCAGTTTTATAGTTCTGGTAAATATTTGGCTTCTGTGCTTTTAAGTTGCAATTGTAACTAAGTCTGCATTTGGACTTAACTCTGGGAGGCTTAAAAAACAAATCATGCCCTAGAAAAGATATAATTATAGAGAACTTGTACTTTAAGCAAATAAATGGAATAGTTAAAAATTCTTTATTAAACAAAAGTAAAGCATTCTTACTCAAATAAAACACAGCTGAATGATGATTAATATATTTATATATGTATGTGTCTATCTTTACCCCTACCAGAGTGGTGATGGATAATATATGCTAAGTTTTCGATTAAATTATCTGTTCAAATGTTTGTTTTCTCTTTAAGAAAAAACAAAATTATGGATGGATATTACTGTTATTAGGAGCTCTGGTAGCATAGTGCCTAAGGCACTTGACTGCTAACCAGAAGGCTGGCAGTTCAAACCCACCAGCCACTCCTTGGAAGGAAGGTTGGGCAATCTACCTCCATAGTAATATGGCCTAGAAAACCCAAGGAGGGGTTACTATGAATCAGATCCGAAACGACGGCAAATAACAACAACAAAAACAACATATACATATTGAAAGAGATAGAGAGAAAAAACAAGTGAGCTCTGGTGGCATCATGATAAGGCATTTGATTGCTAACCAGGTTAGTGGTTCAAACCCACAGCTGCTCCATCAGAAGAAGATGAGGCGATGCACTTCAGTAAATATTTACAGCTTTGGAAACCCAATGGGGGTTGCTATGAGTCAGAATCAATTCAATGGATTTTTTTTTTTTTTTTGGTTGCAATATGTATATGAAATAGTGTTTCTTTAGAGACCCTCATTCTTTTCTTAAGAACCTTTCTGATTGGCAATCATACCATTGTAGAAAGCATTTCTAAGCATGTTACTGATGAGATTAAGTAAGCCACTCAAGAAGATAACAAAGGGTCAAAAGCTTTGAAATTTTTCTGGCCATGAGATAATCAGTGAGTCTTTATGAGCTTCTGGGTATGAGATCATTTGGAAAATATTTGCCCTGTGCTTGTTACTAAGTAATTTTATAATCTGGTTTTGGGACAAATTATCACATATTACTTTTACTCATTTATTGATGCAAAACATGCTTATACAGCCCTTATTTTGTGCAAGGTTTCATACTAACGTGTGTGTGTGCGCGTGTGTGTGTTTTGGGAGGATACAGTGGGAAAAGGAGAGAAAAGGAAATTCTAGAACTGAACATGAAGACCTGAAATTTTATAGAGGACATAACATGAATCCAAATACAAAGGCACTTAGAAAGTTCTAAGAACACTGATCTCACTCAAGGCTCACATCTTTGCACTTCTTTTTCTATACATTTTCCTTTTCCCCTCTCATAGTTCAATATTTTGTCACCAGCTTACACTGTCCCCCAAACATCAAAATATAGATCCCGTTTTCAAGTATAACTTCCTCTTTTTCAAATTTTTATGTTAATTTATGTCCACTGGAACCATTTCTCAACTGCCCTTGAACTTAAGCTCCATTGAGACTTTATATTTTCTGTTTACACAATTGTCCCTTTCTATCTTTATTTTTCCACCCTACGAAAACAAATTTTGTGATGTGGTCTTTCAATTAACCTTGTATCAGGACTCAATCTCTATGAATTCTGCAAAATTACAACTGAGATCCGACCCATATAATGACTTTCTTTTTGTTAGCACTTGTAAAGATAATGCAATTAAACGCACTGCCGTGGAGTTGAATCCAACTCATAGCAACCCCTCCTTGGGTTTTCGAGTTGGTATCATGATGGAAGTAGATTCGCAATCTTCCTTCCCAGGTCCTGTAAGGCAGACCACAAGAGCAGCAGGATCCAGGTAAGGGGCAAGAGGCCAGCTAGGCCCCAGCCCCCTAGAGCCAAGAAAGGGAGGGAGCAGCCAGGGACCACAAAGTGGCAGGTTCCAGGTATGAATTAGGTAAGGGGAGGGCACAGAGGTTTCCAACAGCTAAGGGAGACAAACTTATCTGTCAATTTGTCATCCTGTGGGGCTTGCACTTTGCTGTGTCACCAGTACTTCAGACTCAAGCAGGGTTGCACATGGTGCACAGGTTTCAACACAGAATACACACTAAGACAGACCAAGGAAGAAGGAAGAGGCCATCCACTTCTCAAAATATGGCCAGGGAAAAAATTATGAATAGCACAGAAACATTGTCTGATACATTACTGGGCAACTTTATGAATAGCTTGGAAGCATTGTCCGACACAGTGCAGGAAGATGAGCCCCTTGGGTCAGAAGGCAATAAAAATAGGACTGGGAAAGAACTGCCTCATCAGAGTAGAATCAACCTTAATGGTTAGATAAAGTAAGTCTTTCAGGACCTCCATGTGCTGACACGACATGACTCAAGTTGAGGAGAAACAGCTGCAAACATTCATTAATAATTGGAACATGGAATGTATGAAGTATGAATCTAGGGAAGTTGGAAGTTGTCAAAAATGAAATGGAATGCATAAAGATTGATATCCTAGGTATTAGTGAGCTGAAATGGATGGGATTTGGCATTTTTAATCACACAACCATGTGATCTACTATAACGGGAATGACAATTTGAAGAAGGGCATGGCATTCATCATCACAAAGAATGTTTCAAGATCTGTCCTGAAGTACAATGTTGTCAGTGATAGGATAATATCCATATGCCTACAAAGAAGACCAGTTAATACAACTATTATTCAAATTTACCCACCAAAACCAAAGCCAAAGATGAAGAAATGGAAGATTTTTATCAACTTCTGAAATATAAAATTGACTGAATGTAATCAAGATGTGTTGTTTATTGCTGGTCATTGGATGCAAAAGTTGGAAACAAAGAGGAAGCATCAGTAATTGGAAAATTTGGGATTGGTGACAGAAGTAACACAGGAGATCACATGACAGAATTTTGCAAGACTAACGACTTATTCATAGCAAATACCTTTTTTCAACAACACAAATAATGGCTATCCACATGGACTTCACCAGATGGAATACACAGGAATCAGATTGACTACATCTGTGGCAAGAGGAGATGGAAAAACTCAGTAACTTCAGCCAAATCTAAGCCAGGAGATGATTGTGGAACACACCATCAACTACTCATATGCAAGTTCAACTTGAAGTTGAAGATAATTAAAACAAGTCCATGAGAGCAAAAATATGACCTTGAATAAATTCCTCCTGAATTTAGAGACCATCTGAAGAATAGATTTGACACATAGAACACCAAAGACCAAAAACCAGAAGAATTGTACAATGACATCAAGAACATCATCCATAAAGAAAGCAAGAGGTCACTAAAAAGAAGAGAAAAGAAGAGAAGACCAAAGTGGATGACAGAAGAGACTCTGAAACATGTTCTTGAGGGAAGAGTAACTAAAGCAAATGGAATAAATGGAAAGATAAAATAGCTGAACAGAAGATTTCAAAGAGCAGCTCGAGCAGACCAAGCCAGTTACTACAAGAAATGTGCAAAGGCTTGTAGTTAGAAAACAAAAAGGGAAGAACATCCTTGGCATTTATCAAGCTGAAAGAACTGTGGAAAAATTTAAGCCTCACATTGCAATATTGAAAGATTCTAGGAGAAAATTTTAAATGATGCAGGAAGCATCAAAAGAAGATGGAAAGAATACACAGAGTCACTGTACCAGAAAGAACTGGTTGATCTTCATCCATTTCAGGAGGTGCCATATGTTCAAGAACCAATGGTACTGAAAGGAGTCAAAGTTGCACTGAAAGAATTGGTGAAGAACAAGGCTCCAGGAATTGATGGAATGCCCATTGATATGTTTCAACAAATAGATTCCCTACTGTAGGCATTCGCTGAGTTATGCCAAGAAATTTGGAAGACAGCTTCCTGGCCAAGTGACCGGAAAAGAAAAAAAAAAAAAAAAAACACGTATTTCTACCCATTCTAAAGAATGGTGTCCCACAGAATGTGGAAATTATCAAACAATGCCATTAATATCACATCCAAGTAAAATCTTACTGAAGATAATTCAAAATGGTTGTATTAGTATATGGACAGAGAACTTCCAGAAATACAAGCTGGATTCAGAAGAAGTAGAATGAGGGATATCATTGATGATGTCAGATGGATCTTGGCTCAAAGCAAAGAATACCAGAAATATGTTTACTTGTGTTTTACAGACTATGCAAAAACATTTGATAGTGTGGATCATAACAAATTGTGGATAATATTGAGAAGAATAGGAATTCCAGAACACTTGATTGTACTCATGAGGAATCAGTACGTAGACTAGGAGGCTGTCATTCAAACAGAAAAAGGGAACACTGCATGGTTTAAAAATCAAGAAGGGAGTGCATCAGTATTGTATCCTTTCATCCTTTCACCATACTTATTCAATCTGTATGCTGAGCAAATAATCTGAGAAGCTGGACTATATGAAGAAGAATGTGGTGTTGGAATAGGAGGAAGAATCATTAACAACCTGCAATACACTGATGACACAACTTTGCTTGCTGGAAGTGAAGATGACTTGAAGCACTTATTGATGAAAATTGAAGAATAAAGTCTGCAGTATGGATTAGATCTCAATATAAAGGAAACAAAAATCCTCACAACTGGACCTATAAGCAGCATCACAATAAATGGAGAAAAGATTGAAATTGTCAAAGACTTCACATTGCTTGGTTCTACAATTGATGCCAATGGAAGCAACAGTCAGGACATCAGATGACGTACAGCAGTGGGCAAACTGGCTGCAAAGGATCTCTTTCAAGTGATGAAGAGCAAAGATGTCTTCATGAGGACTAAGGTGCACCTGGCACAAGCCTTGGTATTTTCAATTGCCTCATATGCATGTGAGAGCTGGACAATGAATAAGGAAGACCAAAGAATAATTGATGCTTTTGAGCTGTAGTGTTGGTGAAAAATGTTGAAAGTACCATGGCCTGTGAAAAAAACTAACAGGTCTTTCCTGGAGGAAGTGCAACCAGAATGCTCCTTGGAGGTGAGAATGGCCAGACTTTATCTTATCTATTTTGGTCATGTTATCAGAAGGGACCATTCCCTGGAGAAATATGTCATGCTTGGTAAAGTGGAGGGTTGACAAAAGAGGGGAATGCCCTCAACCAGATGGATTGACACTGTGTCCTTCCCTCCCATGTACTCTTGCCTCCCCCCCCCCGAGCTATCTCCTTGTCCATCCACAGCCCTTCTTTCCTCATGATTGTTCTCTCCAAGGAGTGTATCTACCTAGTGTAAATGTTCACCTCATATGCCTGTCTCTTCTTTGGTTGGAAGCCACAGGAATGGGTTCAATTCCAGACTCAGGGCAGCTAATGGCCATAATCTCAGGGGATCCACCAGGCTCTATCAGATGAGCAAACCTGGTCCCACCCTCCCCTTTTATATTCCCAAATGTTTAAGAGTTTTGTTCCACATTGTTTTTCCACTCTATCCAGGAACTCCTACATAGATCCCCCTCTGAGTAGTTGCAGTGGTAGCCTAGTTCTTCTGGTCTTATAGTCATATAGGCTGAGGATCACATGGTTTAGTAGTTGCTTGTACTACTGTTTCCATGAATCTTTTTTTTTTTTTTTCAATCTTCTTTGCTCTGGCTGAGGAGACACTCATTATTGCATCTAGATAGCCACTTGTAAGCTTTAAAGATTCCAGTTGATATTGGCCAAAATAGGATGATTGTTTTTTCCATGTCCTTAAAAAACATTCATGGGATCTGGATCAGGATTGCATTGAATGTCTAGACTTCTTTGGATAGTATTGCTACTTTAACAATGTTCAATCTTCCTATCTATGAGCATAGTATGTTCTTCCATTTATGTAGATCTCTTATAGTCTCTTGAAGTAGTGTTTTATAGTTTTCTTTGTATAGGCCTTTTGTGTTCTTGATAGTATTTATTCCCAGCTATCATCTTTTTGGTAGCTATTGTGAAAGGTATACATTTCCTTAATTCCTTTTCAGAGACCTCTTTGCTGGTGTAGAGAAATCAAACTGATTTTTCTTTCTCAATCTTGTATCCTGCCTATATGCTAAATATTCCAATAAATTCCAGTTATTTTTTGCTAAGTCTCTTGGGTTTTCTATGTAAGGAATCATATCATCTACAAATGGGGATAGTTTTACTTATTCTTTACCAATTTGGATGCCTTTTATTTCTCTTGCCTTATTGCCCTGGCTAGGACTTCTACAATGTTGAATAGAAGTGGTGATAGAGGGTGTCCTTGTATGGTTCCTGTCTGCAAAGTGAATAGTTTCAATCTCTCTCCATTGAGAATAATATTGGCTGATGGTTTTGCATATATGCTCTTTATTATATTGAGGAATTCCCTTTCTATTCTTATTTTGCTGAGCATTTTAAACAGGAATTTCAAAACTGTTGTTTTTTATCAAATGGTTTTTCTACATCTATTGATACGATCATGAAATTATTTTCCTTTATTTTACTTAGTGATGGATTACATTGATTGTTTTTCTAATGTTGAACCATCCTTGCATACCTGGTATGAATCCCACTTGCTCATGATATATTATTTGTTTGACATGTTGTTGGGGTCTTTTGGCTAGGATTTTGTTGAAGATTTTTGCATCTATATTCATGAGGGATGTTGGTCTATAATTTTTCTTTCTAGTGGTTTTGGTATCAAAGTTATTCTTGCTTAATAAAATGAATATGGCAGGATTCCATCTTTTTCTATGCTGTGGAATAGATTGAGTAGGATTGGTGTCAAATTTTCTTAGAATATTCAGTGGAATGCTCCAGTGAAACCATCTGTGCCAGTACTTTTTTATTGTTGGTAATTTTTGTTATGATCTGTTCAATTTCTTCTTTTGTTATGGGTCTTTTCAAATTTTCTATTTCAGTCTATGTCAGTTTAGGTAGTGTGCTTGTAGAAATTTGTCCATTTTTTCTAGATTTTCAAATTAATTGGAGTACAGTTCTTGATAGTATGTATTCTGATATTCTTTTTGTTTTGACATCACCCATTACATTTTTTATTTGTGTTATTTTCATCTTGCCCTTCTTTTTCTTTGTAAATTTTGCCATTGGTTTGTTGATTTTACTAATCATTTCATAGAACCAGTTTCTTGTTAGTTACTTCTATTTCTTATTTTCTGTTTCATTTATTTCTGCTTGAACCTTTATTATTTCTTTCCTTCTGATGATTGTAGGCTTTTTTTCCTGCTCTTTTTCTTTTTCTAATTGTTGGAGATTTTGGGTTAAGATGTTGATTTTGGGTCTTTTTTGATGTGTGCATCTATTGCTATATATTGCCTTCTCATTTCTGCTTTTTTCTGTGTCCCAAAGATTTTGGTATTCTGTGTTTTCATTTTCATTTGATTCAAATATTTTTTTTTTTAATTTCATTTTTTTATCTGTTCTATTACCTAGTAATTTTTAAGGAGGGTGTTATTCAGTTTCCATGTGTTTGCTATTTCTCCTTTGGTCTTCCTTGTGTTAATTTACAATGTTATAGCATTGTGATCTGAGTAGATGCTTTATAGTATTTCAATGTTTTTAAATTTATTAAAACTTGCTTTGTGTCCTAACATACAGTTTATCATGGAGAATGTTTCATGTGCACTGGAAAGGAATGTATATTGTCCAGCTGTTGGGTGAAGTGTTCTGTAGATGACTGTAGATCTCTATAATGTCAAGTTGGTGGATTATATTGTTTAGTTCTTCTGTCTTTATTAAATTTCCTTCCAGTTGTTCTTTTATTGAAAGTGGTGTGGAGCTCTGGTAGCATAGTGGCTAAGGCACTTGACTGCTAACCAGAAGGCTGGCGGTTCAAACCCACCAGCCACTCCTCGGAAGGAAGGTTGGGCAATCCTACTTCCGTAGTGATAACTGCCTTGGAAACCCAAGGAGGGGTCGCTATGAGTCGGGGCCGACTCGATGGCAAACAACAACAACAACAACAACTGTTACTGTGAGGTGCTTTCTGGTGGCATTGTGTCTAAGGCATTTGGCTGCTAAGGAGAAGGCTGTTGCTTCAAACCCACCAGCCACTCCTTAGAAGGAAGATAGGGCAATCTACTTTTGTAGAGATACCACCACAGAAACTCAAGGAGGAATCGCTATTAGTCGGAACTGACTCAATGACAGTGAGCTGCTTCTTTTTTTTTTTTTTTTTTTTTGGTACTATTACTGTGGAGTCATCTCTTTGTGTTTTCAATTCTGTTAAAGTCTGATTTAAGTATTTTTGGAGCTCTTTCTTTCAGTGAGTAAATATTTACTATACTTATGTCCTCTTGTTCAATTGATCTTTTAATCATTTTATAATGTCTTTCCTTGTTTCTTATGGTGGTTTTTGTCTTAAAGTATATTTTATCAGAAATTGATATTGTCACTTCTGCCCTTTTTTGATTGTCATTTTCTTGATATATCTTTCTCTTACCTTTGATTCTTAGTCTATTTTTGTCTTTGTGTCTAGGGTTAGTCTCTTGTAGACATTTTTTTGATGAGTCTTTTTTTTTTTTTTTAATCCAGTCTGCAACTCTCTGTCTCTTGAGTGGTGCATTTAATCCACTTACACTCAGTGTAATTATAGACAATTATGAATTTATTGCTGTCATTTTGTTATGTGTTTTTTCTTGGTGTTATTGATTTCTTTGTTCCATATAATTTTATGTGCTGAGCTTATTTTGTTTATGAATGTTGTTATCATTTCCCTCATTTTTATTGTTTTAATATTTGCTAAATAGTTTTCCCTCTCCTCTTCTTTAGTTTGATTCAAAGGTTTATCATTTATCTTTGAGCTTACCCTGTGAGTTATATTTTTCTCCCCAAGTTTAGAACAGTCTATTCTATCTAACAATTGTCTTGATTTCCTCACCATTTGGGAGGTCAATGCCTATACTGTTCATTCCCTCATTTTGGTTGGTAGTTCTCCTCTCATTTACCAATTGATGTTTCTGGTTCCCTGTTTAAAGTTTTATAAGCTAATTTTACTTTGGATAATTCTACAACTGTGTTGGTTTCTGGGTTGTGGTTATACATATTAATATTGGTTATTGTCCACT
Source organism: Orycteropus afer afer (assembly GCF_000298275.1). NCBI lineage: Eukaryota > Metazoa > Chordata > Mammalia > Tubulidentata > Orycteropodidae > Orycteropus > Orycteropus afer. The sequence goes on along the minus strand of NW_006921695.1, from coordinate 3,967,815 downwards.
GCTATTGGTTCTCTGTCTTAAGAGCTCCCTATAGCATCTCTTGGAGCTCTGGTAACATAGTGGCTAAAGCACTTGACTGCTAACCAGAAGGATGGCGGTTCAAACCCACCAGCCACTCCTCGGAAGGAAGGTTGGGCAATCCTACTTCCGTAGTGATATTACCTCTAAAACCCAAGGAGGGGTCACTATGAGTCGGGGCCGACTCGACGGCACATAACAACAACATAGCATCTCTTATAAGGTTGGATTGTTTTTTATGAATTCCCTTAATTTCTGTTTATTTGGAAATGTCCTAATTTCACCATCATAAATGTGCTTAATTATATTATGAGGCATATAATAATATAGCATATTTCACCTGAAAAGAAAATCTACATTGAAATAGTTAAAATGTTTGCTGGGGTTCTATTGCTTTGCAAACAGAAGTGAAATGCAATATAGAAGGGCATATGGAACTTTTAAGCCACAAGCAATGTTTAGTTTTTAACCTGGGTGGTAGTTGCATAGGCATTCACTTTATTCATATTCTTTAAAATAGTCTTTTGTTATATATTCTCTTTAGTTGTTGTTGTTGTTAGGAGCCATCAAGTAATCTCTGACTCATAATGACCCACCCCATGCACAGCAGAATGAAACATTGCCTGGTCCTGTGGCATCCTCACTATCCTTGCTATAACTGAGGCTATCATTGCAACCACTGTGTCTATCCATCTTGTTGAGGGCCTTCCCCTTCTTTTTTGACCCTCCACTTTACCAAGCTTAATAGGCTTATCCAGGGAATGCTTCCTTCTGACAACATGACCAAAGTAGGTGAGACTAAGTCTAGCCATTCTTGCTTCCAAGTAGCATTCTGGCTGTACTTCCTCCAGGACAGATTTGTTAGTCCTTTTAGCAGTCCATGGTACTCTTAGCATTCTTCTCCAACACCACAACCCAAAAACATCCACTCTTCTTCAGTCTTCCTTATTCATTGTCCAGCTCTCACATGCATAAGTGGTGATTTAAAATACCATGGCTTGGATTAGGCACACCTTAGTCTTCAAGGAGATATTTTTGCTCTTCATCACTTGAAAGATGTCTTTTGCAGTAGATTTGCTCAATGCAATACTTCATCTGATGTCTTGACTGTTGCTTCCATTGGTGTTGATTGTAGAGCCAAGTAATATGAAATCCTTGACAACTTCAATCTTTTCTCCATCTGCTGTTAAGCTGTTTATTGGACTACTCATGAGGACTTTTGCTTCCTTTATATTAAGGTGTAATCCATACTGCAGGCTATAGTCTTTAATCTTCATCAGTAAGTGCTTCAAGTCATCTTCACTTGCAGCAAGCAAAGTTTTGTCATCTGTGTATCACAGGTTAGTAATGAGTCTTCCTCCAATCCTAATGCCATGTTCTTCTTCATATAGTCCAGTTTCTTGGATTATTTGTTCAGCATACAAATTGAGTAAGTATTGTGAAAGAATAAAACTTTGACACACTTCCTCCTAGATTTTGAACCATGCAGTATCCCCTTGTTCTGTTTGAATGACAGCCTCCTAACCTATGTACACATTCCTCATGAGCATAGTCAAGTGTTCTGGAATCCCAGTTTTTCTCAATGTTACCCACAATTTGTTATGAGCCATACATTTGAATGCTTTTGCATAGTTAGTAAAACATAAGCAAACATGTTTCTGGTATTCTTTTTTTTTTTTTTTTTTTCTTTTTCTTTTTTTTTTTTTTTTAATTGTGAAATATATCATTAGTATTTCTCTTTGGTATTAATAATATATTTCACAATTAAAAATTAAAATCAAATTTTCATTTGAATTTGAAGGAAAGTACATGGTTCTAATATATAAACCAACATCTACTTATTATATTTGTGAGATGTTACCAACTCTAGTTTGCCCTCTGTGCAAAACAGTTGTGTTCTTAAGAATCACAGGTATGATATTTTTGGTCACATGCTTCCTAATTCCTTTTCCTTTTTCTGCCCTCTCCCCACACACTTTTCTCTGTGGGCCTTTATAGAGATAATATTAAAGATATTATGGTATGTGAAATATAAATAGCTTGATGTTAAGTAATCTGCAATTCTTCCAAGACGTGATTGAAAAGTCCATTGTAATATTTTCTTAACCATTTTCCATAAAAGCTCACTTAATCCTGTTCTTCAATTCATCCAGGTCTTACTTTGAGCTAGATAGTGAGGTGATTTAGTTACATACATTCTACTTTATGAACTAAACTTTTATTTTTAACTTCCAGATACCAGTTTCAAGCCAGCTCAAGGAGAGCCTTTGAGGGATACATAATTCAAAAATCCATCACTCATCTGTCAGTGTGTTGTGTTGTGGTGGTTTGCATGATTCTATGTTGCTTTGCCAATGTAATTGGTATTTCAGATACCAGCAGAATGATCCATAATGGACAAGTTCCATTAGAGCATCTAAACTAAGACTAGGAAAAAAGGCTTGGTATTCTGCTTCCAAAAATGAGACAATGAAAACCTTATGGATAGCAACAGGACACTGTCTGACTCACTTGCTTTTGGCACATAATCAGGAAAGATCAATCACTGAAAGAGAAGAACATATTTTGTAAAGTAGAGGGCAATTGAGGGTGAGGGAGGCCCTCCATGAGATCATTTGACATAGTTCCCACAACAAAGAACTTAAACATTTTGGCAGTCATGAAGATGATGCAGACCAGGCAACATTTTGTTATGCTGTACGTTGAGTCAGAGTTAACTCAATGGAAGCTATCTATCTTTCTATCTCTATCAAATTCAGAAATGCTTGGAAACATTGTGGTGAACAGCAAAAAGTTACATTATCACAAAGTTAATATAAATCTCTCCATCATCAGCATTAGCTTCTGATGTTAAGGGGAAGCTAACAGGGGTGTTAAGGGAGAGGTTAATACTGACTAGTAGCATAGTGCCTAAGGCACTTGACTGCTAACCAGAAGACTGGAGGTTCAAACCCACCAGCCACTCCTCAGAAGGAAGGTGGGCAATCTATTTCCATAGTGATACCACCTTGGAAACCCAAGGAGGGGTCCCTATGAGTCAGGTCCAACTGGATGGCAAATTACAACAACAACAACAAGTGGAAACTAGAGGAGTCAGTCACAGGGACCCAGGAAAGGGTGGTAGAGAGTTTTCCAAAAGGGAGACAAACTTATCTGTTGGTTTGTCCTACTGTGGTGACATGTTGATGTGAGTTTTGAGGCTGAGCCACTGGTGTTTCAAACCCAGCAGGATGCACATGGTGCACAGGTATCAGCCCAGCTTACAGACTGAGACAGACTAGGAGGAAGGAAGAGGCTGTCCACTTCTCAATAAATTCTCCAGGGAAAACCTTATGAATAACAAAGAAACACTGTCTGATACATTACCATGCAACTTTATGAATAGTCCAGTTAGGTTAGAAGGCTCTCAAAACAGGATTGGGAAAGAGCTGCATCATCAGAGTAAACCAAACCTTACTCATATAGATAAGGTAAACTTTCGAGACCTCCATTTGCTGATGTGGCACCACTCAAATTGAGGAGAAACAG
>NW_006921695.1:3959017-3964024 GCF_000298275.1 Orycteropus afer afer | reverse complement strand
GTGGCATTCATCATCACAAAGGATGTTTCAAGATCTGTCCTGAAGTACAATGCCATCAGTGATAGGATAATATCCATATGCCTACAAGGAAGACCCATTAATACTATAATTATTCAAATTTATGCACCAACAACGAAAGCCAAAGATGAGGAAATTGAAGATTTTTATCAACTTCTGCAGTCTGAAATTGACGGAGCATGCAATCAGGATGTGTTAATTATCACTGGTGACTGGAATGCAAAAGTTGGAAACAAAGAAGAATCACTGGTAGTTGTAAAATATGGCCTTGGTGATAGAAATAATGCTTGAACTCGCATGGTAGAATTTTTCAAGATTAATGACTAATTCATTGAAAACACCTTTTTTCAACAAAACAAACGGTGGCTCACACGTGCACTTCACCAGATGGAACACACAGGTATCAGATTGACTACATATGGGGCAAGAGGCAGTGAAAAGCTCAATATCTTCAGCCAAAATCAGGCCAGGAGCTGATTGTGGAACAGACCATCAACTGATCATATGCAAGTTCAACTTGAAGTGAAAGACAATGAAAACAAGTTCAAGAGAGCCAAAATATGATTTAGAATATACCCCTCCTGAATTTAGAGATCATCTAAAGAATAGATTTGATGCATTGATCAGCAATGACCGAAAACCAGAAGAATTGTGAGAGGATATCAAGATTATTATCCATGAAGAAAGCAAGAGATCATTAAAAAGAGGAGAAAAGAAGAGAAGGCCAAAATGGAGGATGGAAGGCCAAAATGGAGGAAGGAGAGTAGCTAAAGCCAATGGAAGAAATGACAAGATATAGGAGCTGAACAGAAGATTTCAAAGAGCAGCTCGAGCAGACAAAACCAATTACCAAAATGAAATGTGCAAAGACCTGGAGTTTGAAAATGAAAAGGGAAGAACACACTCAGCATTTCTCAAGCTGAAAGAATTGAAGAAAAAATTAAGCTTTGAGTTGCAATATTGAGAGATTCTATGGGAAAAATATTGAATGATGCAGGAAACATCAAGAGAAGATGGCAGGAATACACAAAGTCACTTTTCCAAAAAGAACTGGTCAATCTTCATCCATTACAGGAGGTGGTATATGATCTAGAACCAATAGTACTGAAGGAGGAAGTCAAAGCTGCAATGAAAGAATTGGCAAAGAACAAGGCTCTGGGAATTGACAGAACACTCATTGAGATATTTCAATAAATGGATGCCCCATTGGAGACACTCACTCTGTTTTGTCAAGAAATTTGGAAGACAGCTACCTGGCCAACTGACTGGAAGAGATTCATACTTGTACCCACTCCAAAGAAAGGTGATCCCACAGAATGTGGAAATTATAGTACAATAACATTAATATTGCATGCAAGTAAGATCTTACTGAAGATAATTCAAAAACATTTGCAACAGTATATTGACAGAGAACTTTCAGATGTGCAAGCTGGATTCACAAGAGGAAGTGGAACAAGGGATATCATAGCTGCTGTCAGATGGATCTTGGCTCAAGGCAAAAAAATAGCAGAAAGATGTTTACTTGTGTTTTATTGACTATGCAAAGGCATTTGATTGTGTGGATCATGACAAATTATGGATAACATTGAGAAGAATGGGAATTCCTAAACACTTGATTGTACTCATGAGGAACCTGTACCTTGACTGGTCATTCAAACAGAACAAGGGGACACTACATAGTTTAAAATCAAGAAGGGATAGTGTTAGGGTTGTATCTTTTCCCCATCCTTATTCAATCTATATGCTGAGCAAATAATCCCAGAAGCTGGACTATATGAATTAAAACATGGCATCAGGGTTGGAGGAAGAATCATTAACAACCTGAGATATGCAGATGATACAACTTTGTTTGCTGAAAGTGAGGATGACTTGAGGCACTTACTGATGAAGGTTGAAGAATACAGTCTGCAGTATGGATTATGTCTCAATATAAAGAAAGCAAAAATCCTCACAACTGGTCCAATGAGCAGCATCACAATAAGTGGAGAGAAGACTGAGGTTGTCAAAGAATTCACATTGCTTGGTTCTACAATCAATGCCAATGGAGGCAGCAGTCAAGACATTAGATGTAGCACTGGGAAGGTCAACCACGAAGGAACTGTTTCAAGTGCTGAGGAGCAAGGATGTCTCCTTGAGGACTAAGGTGCACCTGACACAAGTCATGATATTTCTAACCACCTCGTATGTATGTGAGAGCTGGACAATGAATAAGGAGACCAAAGAAGAGTTGATGCATTTGAGTTGTGGTGCTGGTGAAGAATGCTGAAAGTACCATGGACTGTTAAAAGAATTAACAGATCTGTCCTGAAGGAGGTGCAGCCAAGATGCTCCTTGGAAGTGACAATGGACAGACTTTGTCTCACCTACTTTTGTCATGTTGTCAGAAGGGACCATTCCCTGGAGAAGGATGTCATGCTTGGTAGGGTGGAGGGTCAACGAAAGAGGGGAAGGTCCTCAACAAGATGGATTGACATGGTGGCTGTGATGATGGGCTCAAGTACTGCAGGGATCATGGAGCTGGTGTTGGATCAGGTAGTGTTTCATTCTGCTTTGCAAGGGGTCACTATGAGTCAGAAACAACTCAACGGCACCTAACAACAACAACAGTGGGAACTATGGTCCTTTCCTACTCTTTGTAAACCTCTTTCCTAAAGATGAATAAAAATGCCAATTTATTGATGTTCCACTCATAGAATCTCAACTGCAAGCATGGGAAGTTTGAGAATTCTTCTCATCTTCTGGAAGTATCTGATTTTAATGTCTTATCCATAGGCCAGGTAATGGTTAAATAGCATTATTCCACAGAAAATATCATGATCCATTTGCTTTGTAACTTTCAGTGACTTTTGGTCTCCACATGAAACGTGTGTACCCAGTTCTGATTTTTAAAAATATGTCAAGAACTGATTAAAATTGAAAGAGAAAAACCTCACTATGGCAAGTATTGGTCACTGACTTGATTATCCCCTGTGCAATTCAAAATGAGTTGAACAGATTAAATTACTGAAACATTTGGTTGCTTTCTCTATGCAAGTTTTAAGAACTGAAGCTCCGTGAAGACCAAAACATAACATTCTGGACTTTGGTTGTAATAATAGACATGCAGTTTTGAATTCATTGAAATGAATTTCCTTTAGACATTTTCAATTTGTATTGTGTAAGATCCATTTATGGACTGGGCAATTGAACCAGTGACTAGACATCAAGGAATGAATAAGGGAACTGTTTTCATTTGCTTTAGTGAAAATTCAGTATCATTTTTTGTATGGGTTTGATTTGTTTTCCATTTCTAATTTCCAGTCACTCTTTGCTGATTTTAGAAACAGAGATATTTGTATAATGAGAACATGTAAGTACTTTTATAAAAATTATCATATCCATCCAGATTCTTATTATTGCCTTTGGGCTTTCTTTTATAATTCTGGGATTTGTTGTATGGTTTTTTTTTTTTTGTTTGTTTTTTTCCAAAAGCCTGTAAAGTGCAAATTAGATAGATATTTATACATCAATTAATTCAATCAGTTTGTATAAAGTAGCTTTTTAACCTAGTGATATGATGTGTTTGACTACCTGCAGAACAGTTTAAATGACATGGATATTGACCACCTCCTTCCAAGTATAGATGTGTTCAAGCAATAGTCATGTTCTTCTGTAATGCTAATGTGAGACAAAAGAAAAACAATGAAAATTTTTGTTCCATTTCAATTTACTTCTTAGTAGAAAAAGTAGAATGGAATGAAATCCAAAATCTAGTTCCAGGTTCTATTATTATAAATGTCTTCTAAAATTTGCAGAAATTGGGCATATTTAAGACCTTTTTAACAAATCTGATTCCAGATGACAACACTGACTATGCTAAAGTCATTATAACCTGTGATGTCAGGTAAAAGACAAGAAAGATAATGCCAAGTTTCTTAATGAAACTGTTTTTTCTAATGTTATCAACTTAATAATGGTGACTATTGTCTACAAACAATAATTTACTACAAACAGCTATACTAAAATGAATGGATAATTTAATGCTGAAAAATATTCTACCTGACTATATATTTTTATGGGAGATCTGGTGGCATAGTGCCTAATGCATCTGACTGTTAACAAGAAGGCTAGTTGTTCAAACCCACAAGCCACTCTTTGAAAAGAAGATTAGGCATCTTCTTCTGTAGAGATACTGTCTCAGAAACCTGAGGAGAGGTCACTATGAGACAAATGGACCCAACGGTAGTGAGTTTGGTTTTGGTTTATATATTTTTACACATTTAATATATTATTTATAAACAATATCCATTAAATAACTTTAATATTCAGTATATTAAATATTTTATGTGAAAATTCAAAGTAAATTTGAACTATTGTTCCTTGGAATGATTTTTTTTTTTTGGAAACACAGTCATAAATTTCTATGAGAGTTGAAATCATTCACTTGTTAACTAGTTGCATATTCTTTCAAGTAGAATTTCAATGGCCTAAAGTGTGTGCAAAACATGCATGGACAATTGAAAGACCTGCGAAACTGGCCAGGGAGGTAGGGCGCAACGATGCTCAATCTGTACTGCCACACCCATATAGTCAGTTGACTTTTAAATAACTATAAAATCAATATATATACATATATACCTTTATATATATATGTATATATAATCTGTCAAGATTAAGTCTGTTTTCTCTGGCCTTGACATCAAAAGAAATAAAAACAGAAATGTAGTTTGAGACAGTGATACATCAATTACTTACCTTACCTTCATGGCAACATATCTCTTTAATACAACCCAAACAATCTCAAATCATTTTTTTTTTCTATTTTGTCCTACATGTAATTTAGTATTAAAATGTGATCTTCACATAATGCTATGTTGCTGTTGTTGTTGTTGTTGTGTGCCGTCGAGTCAAACCCGACTCATAGCAACCCCTCCTTGGGTTTCCAAGTCAGTATCACTACGGAAGTAGGATTGCCCAACCTTCCTTCCGAGGAGTGGCTGGTGGGTTTGA
>NW_006921695.1:3942575-3958917 GCF_000298275.1 Orycteropus afer afer | reverse complement strand
CCTTCCTTCCGAGGAGTGGCTGGTGGGTTTGAACCGCCAGCCGTCTGGTTAGCAGGCAAGTGTCTTAGCCACTATGCTACCAGAGCTCTCACATAATGCTATAGCTTCCGTTTTTTTATCCCTATTCTCTTGAATTTATGATTGTATACATTCTATTCTTTAGGTTCTAAGATTCTTTACCATAGAAAGCATGATCTGTTCGTGGAATTTCCTTTACATAGGTATTTGCTCATATATTCACATAGGAGTTAAACCAAACCTTCATGTGTAAATGTTTTCAATTCAAGTAAGTGAAGATGTTCAAATAACTCATGACTCAACTACTATGATGGTTTGAGTCTACTCAGAGGCAGCTCAGGAGAAGGCTTAATGACCTACTTCTTAAAAAGAGAGCCATTAAAAACTCTATGGAGCACAGTTCTCTGACATACATAAGGTCTCCATGGGTGTGAGACAGCAACTGGTGATGGTGAACAGTTTGACAATAATACTAGTAATCTCTTAAGAAAGCATGTACTCAGTCTCTCAAAAATTTGAATTATAAGTAAGGATTGAAATTTAATTATACACAAGGCTAAATAAATAATACAATTTACCAGTTAGCAAGGGAGCTTGTTTTCACTGTAAATCTTTCATGTTTATCTAACAATAGTAAATTGTGAATAGTTTAAAAAATTTTGTTAAAGACATTCTGGCAAAACTTCTATTGGAATATGTATACACACACACACACACACATATAATACACATATATATGTTGTTATTGTCAGGTGCTACCAAGTTGGTTTTAACTCATATCAACCTCACATGACAGAATAGAATAACTCCATGAGGGTTTCTAGTCTGCAATTTTTATAAAAGCAGATGGCCAAGTCTTTCGTCCTTGGAAGCATTGGATGAGTTCAAATCCTAGCTTTCTCAGTAGCAGCTGAGCTCTTAATTGTTGTACCATCAGGGTGCTTACATACGCATTAAAAAAAAAAAAAAAAACAAACTCACTGCCATCAAGTCGGATCTGACTCATAGTGATCCCTCCTTGGGTTTCTGAGGCAATATCACTATGGAAGTAGATTGTCCAATCTTCCTTCTGAGGAGTGGCTAGTGATTTGGAACCACCAGTCTTCTGGTTAGCAGTCAAATACCTTAGGCATGTATATATATATAAACCCACCAGCCACTCCTCGGAAGGAAGATGGGGCAATCTACTTCCGTAGTGATACTGCCTGGGAAACCCAAGGAAGGGTCGCTATGAGTTGGGTCCGACTCGACGGCATATAACAACAACAACAAAGATATATATATATATATATACATATATATATATATATATATGCATATGTATGTGTGTGTGTATATATACACACACACGTACATACTCTTACATATAAAAACTAAAGAAGCAAACCAAACCCACTGCCATTGAGTCAATTCTGACTCATAGCAAACTCCATTGGGTTTCCAAGGCTTTAAAGCCAAGGCTGGAAGTAGATTGCCTCATCTTCTTCTCGTGGAGCTGCTGGTGGATTTGAACCACTGACCTTCTGGTTAGCAGGCAAATGCTAACTATGCCACCAGAGCTCCATAAGCTTACGTATACACATAATTAATTAATTTTATTTTTAAATTTTATTTTAATAATTTCACAGTATATCCTCAGCATCTTGAAAAGAATTGCAACAGAAAAAACAAAATTTAATGTAACAGCTAAACCTGCAAAATTTGAAGTTAGCCCAGCTGTTTCTGGGCTAACTTCATACAGAATATTTGCTAACTCTATGATCATGGATAAGACATTATCTCCCAATCCTCAGGTTCCTCATCTCCAAAACATTGGACAGTAACAGCATCAACCTTATAGCCATTCTATGGATTAAAATAGTTAGTGAAGTTAATAGATATGCAACAATGCATATTGCTACACAGGAGGCAGCCATCATTATGTCTCACAGACAAAAGCATAATTAACAATGTTTCCAAAAACTAACTGGCTGTGCAAATTACTAGGGCATATAGACAGGAATCAAGCTAGGAAAATATATTTATCTCTATCTATCTATCTACACACACACACACACACACACATATATATATATGTATATATAGTTTCATAACCACCACTCATCTGTCAGTTTGTCATACTGTGGTGGCTTGTGTGTTGTTGTGAGGCTGGAGGCTATCTCACCAATATTCCAAACACATGGTGGCTTCATGTATTTCAGCAGAGCTTCTAGACTAAGACTCAGAAGAAGAAAGGGACCATCCACTTCTCAAAGAATTTGCCAGTGAAAAACTTATGAATAGCAGTGAAACACTGTCTGGTATATTACTGGAAAACTTGATGAATAGCCCTGAAACTTTGTCCAAGATAGTGCCAGAAGATGAGCCCCTCAGGTCAGAAGGCACTCAAAATATGATTAAAGAAGAGCTGCCTTCTCAGAGTAGAGCCGATCTTAATGATGTGGATGGAATAAAGCTTTCAGGACCTCAACTTCCTGATGTGCATGACTCAAAATGGGAAGAAATAGCTGCAAACATCCTTTAATAATTGAAACATAGAATGTACAAAGTATGAATCTAGGAAAATTATAAGTTGTCAAAAATGAAATGAAACACATCAAAATCGAGATCCTAAACATTAGTGAGCTGAAATGGATGGTTTCAGCCATTTTGAATCAGACAAACATATGATCTAATGTGCTGGGAATGACAAATTGAGTAATGGCATGGAATTCATCATCACAAAGAATGTTTCAAGATCTATTCTGAAGTACAAAGCTGTCAGTGATAAGAAAATAGAAATGTGCCTACCAGGAAGACCAGTTAGTACTATTATTATTATTCAAATATACATACCAACCATCAAAGCCAAAGATGAGGAACTTGAGGATTTTTGCCAACTTCTGTAGTCTGAAATTAACCAAACATATAATCAAGATGTGTTGATTATCACTGGTAATTGGCATGCAAATTTGGAAACAAAGAAGGGTTCCCAGTAGTTGGAAAATATGGCCTTGGTGATAGAAATAACACTGGAGATAAATGATAAAATTTTGCAAGACCAATGACTTATTCATTGCAAATACCTTTTTCAACAACACAAATGATGGCTATATACATGGAGTTTGCCAGATGGACTACACAGGCATCAGATCAACTACATCTGTGGAAAGTGGTGATGGAAAAACTCAATATCTTCAGCCAAAACAAGGCCAGGAATTGATTGTGGAATAGACCATCAACTGCTCATATGCACACTCAAGTTGAAGCTGAAGACAATTAAAACAAGTCCCCAAGAGCCAAAATATGTCCTTGATTATATCCCTCCTGAATTTAGAGGCATTCTGAAGAACAGATTTGAACACCAATGACCTAAAACCAAGGAATAGTGGGATGACATCAAGAACACCATCCACGAAGAAAGCAAAAGGTCATTAGAAAGACCAGAAAGGAAGAACAGACCAAAATGTATGTCAGAAGAGACTTTGAAACTTGCCCTTGAATGGACAGTAGCTAAAGCAAATGGAAGAAATGACGAGTGAAAGAGCTGAACAGAAGATTCCAAAGAGCAGCTTGAGAAGACAAAGTCAATTATTATAATGAAATGTGAAAAGACCTGGAGTTAGAAAACCAAAGGGAAGAACATGCTCAGCATTTCTCAAGCTGAAAGAATAGACAAAAATTCAAGCCTTGCATTGCAATATCAAAAGATTCTATGGGAAAAATATTGAATGATGGAGGAATCATCAAAAGAAGATGGAAGAAATACAGAGTCATTGTACCAAAAAGGACAGGTCAATGTTCATCCATTTCAGGAGGTAGCATATGATCAGAAACCAATGGTACTGAAGGAAAAAGTCAAAGCTGCACTAAAGAAACTGGTGAAGAACAAGGCCCCAGGAATTGATGGAAAACCTATTGAGATATTCCAACAAATGGATTCCACACTGGAGGCACTCACTTGTCTATGCCAAGAGATTTGGAATTCAGCTAGCTGGCCAACTGACTTGAAGAAATCCTTATTTGTACCCATTCTAAAGAAAGGTGATCCCACAGAATGTGGAAATTATCGAACAATATCATTAATATCACATGTAAGTAAAATCTTGCTGAAGATAATTAAAAAATACTTACAGCAGTATATTGTCAGAAAACTTCCAGAAATGCAAGCTGGATATAGAAGAGGATGTGGAATGAGGTATATCATTGCTGATATCGGATGGATCTTGGCTGAAAGCAAAGAATACCAGAAAGATGTTTACTTGTGCTTTATTGACTATGCAAAAGCATTCAATTGTGTGGATCATAACAAATTATGGATAACATGAGAAGAATGGGAATTCCAGAACACATGAGTGTGCTCATTAGGAACCTATACTTAGATGAAGAGGCTATACTTCAAACAGAACAAGGGGATATTGCATGTTTTAAAATCAAGAAGTGAGTGTCAAGATTGTATCCTTTCACCATACCTATTCAATCTCTATGCTGAACAAATACTCTGAGAAGCTGGACTATATGACAAAAACTGTGGAATTGTAGGAAGACTCATTAACAACCTGTGATACAAAGATGACATAACTTTGCTTGCTGAAAGTGAGGATGACTTGAAGGAAGCACTTACTGATGAAGATTGAAGACTTTAGTCTGCAGTATGAATTACATCTCAACATAAAGAAAAGGAAAATCCTCACAACGGGACCAATAAGCAGCATCACAATATATGGAGAAAAGGTTGAAGTTGTCAAAGACTTCATATTACTTGGTTCCACAATCAACAGCAATAGAAACAGCAGTCAAGACATCAGACAACGTATAACACTGCGCGAATCTGCCGCAAAAGACCTCTTTAAAGTGCTGAAAAGGAAAGATGTATCTATGAAGACTAAGGTGTACCTAACTCAAGCCATGATATCTTCAATCATCTCATATGCATGTGAGAGATGGAAATGAACAAGGAATACTGAAGAAGAGTTGATCCTTTTGAATTGTGGTGTTGGTGAAGAATATCGTGAGTACCATGGACTGCTAAAAGAATGAACAAATCTGTGCTAGAAGTGCAGCCAGAATGCTCCTTGGAAGCAAAAATATCTAGACTTCGTCTCACCTACTTTGGTCTTCATGTCAGAAAGGACCATTCCCTGGAGAAGGATATCATGCCTGGTAAAGTGGAGGGTCAATGATAAAGGGGAAGACCCTCAACAAGATGGATTGACACAAGTGGCTACAACAATGAACTCAGGTATAGCAAGGATCATGGGGCTGGCACTGGACTGGGCAGTGTTTCATTCTATTGTACATAGAGTCACTATGAGTCAGAGATGATTTGACAGCACCTAACAAAAATGACAACATAGTTTCATAATAGTAAATTTCATGGCTTTAAATAAAGCAAGAATAAGGGAAAAGATTAAGAGGGTTCCCATCACTTATGTGTCAGTTTGTCATACTGTGGTGATTTGCATCTTGTTGTGATGCTGGAAGCTATGCCTCCAGTATTTCAAATACCATCAGAGTCATCCGTGGTAGACAGATTTCAGCAAAACTTGCAGACTAAGAAGGAATAGGAAGAAGGATGTGGTAGTCCATTTCTAAAAAAAAAATCGCCAATGAAAACTTTGGGATAGCACTGAAGTATTGTATAATACAATGCTGGAAGATGAGATCCTCGGGTTAGTAAGCACTCAGAATATGATGATGGAAGAATAGCTTCTTCCAAGTAAGTGTTTTTAAGTGCCTTCAAGTCTATTCAGACTCATAACAACCAAATTTACAACAGATTAAAACAGTACCTGGTTCTGTGCCATCATAACAGTCCTTGCTATGCTAGAGCCCATCATTGCAGTCACTGTTTCAATCCATATAATTGAGGGTCTTCTCTCTTTTTGCTGATCCTCTACTTTACCAATCATGATATCTTTCTCCAGACAGTGGACCCTTCTGACAACATGACCAAAATAGGTGACCTTCTAAGGGTCATTCTGGCTGTACTTCATACAAGATAAATTCGTCAATTTTCTAACAGCCCATGATATTTTCAACTTTCTTTACCAACATCACAATTCAAATGCATCAATTCTTCTCAGGTCTTCCTTATTCATTATCCACCTTTCACATGCATATGTTGTTATTAATGTTAAGTGCCCTCAAGTTGTCTCCAACTCACAGTGACCTAATATATAACAAAATGAAACATTGCCCGATCTTGCATCTTCCCCCCAATCCTTGTTATACTTGAGCCAGTAGAAGCAGCCACTGTCTCAATGCATCTTGTTGAGAGTCATCTCCTTTTTTTGCTGACCCTCCACTTTACCAAGTATGATATCCTTCTCCAGGGAATAGTTCCTTTTGACCACATAACCAAAGTAGGTGAGATGAAGTCTGGCCATTCTCACTTCCAAGGAGCATTTTGATTGCACTTCTTCCAGCACAGATTTGTTGGTTCTTCTGGCAGTCCATGGTACTTTCACTATTTTTCCCCAGCACCAGAATTCAAAAGCAGCAACTCTTCTTTTGTCTTCCTTATTAAAATGTCCAGCTTTCACATGCATATGAGATGATTGAAAATATTATGGCTTGGGTTAGGTGCACCTTAGTCTTCAAAGTGACATCTTTGCTCTTCAACACTTTAAAGAGGTCTTTTGCAGCAGATCTGCCCAGTTCAAAATGTCTGATTTCTTGATCACTGCTTCCAAGGGTATTGACTGGGGATCCTAGTAATATGAAATCTTTGACAAATTCAATCTTTTCTCCATTTATCATAATGTTGTTTATTGGTCCAGTTGTGAGGATTTTCCTTTTCTTTATGTTGAGGTGTAATGCATACTACAGGCTGTAGTCTTTAATCTTCAATAGCAAATGCTTCAAATCATCTTCACTTTCACCTAACAAAGTTGTGTCATCTGCATATCACAGATTGTTAGTGAGTCTTCCTCCAATACTGATGCAATGTTCTTCTTCATATAGTCCAGCTTCTTGTATTATCTGCTAAGGATGGAGCTTGAATAACTATGGTGAAAGGATAAAACCCTGGCATATACCTTTCCTGATTTTAAACCATGCTGTGGTGACATACTGCATAAGGCATTTGACTGTTAATCAGAAGGCTGGACGTTCAAACCCACCAACAACTCTTTGGAAGGAAAACTGGGTAATCTACTTCCATAGAGATACTGCCTCGGAAACCCAAGGAGTGGTTGCTATAAGTCGAAATCTACTTGACGCCAGTGAGTTAGTATCCCTTGTTCTGTTCAAATGACAGCCTCTTGATCAATGTACAGGTTCCTCATGAGCAGATACATATAAATGTTCTAGAATTATGACTCTTATCAATGTTATCCATAATTTTTTTTTGTTCCACACAGTCAAATGTGTATGCATAGCTAATAAAACACAAGTAAACATCTTTCTGGTATTCTTTTCTTTTAGCCAAGATCCATCTTTCATCAGCAATTATGTCCTTCATTCCGTATCCTCTTCTGAATCCAGCTTGCATTTCTGGAAGTTCCCTGTCAATATAAGGCCGTAACCATTTTTAATTAACTTCAGCAAGATTTTACTTGTGTGTGATATTAATGATATTTTTAATTAATTTTCACATTTTGTGAGATCATCTTTCTTTGGAATCGGTTCAGATATGGAGTTTTTCCAGTCAGTTGGCAAAATAGCTGCCTTCCAAATTACTTATCATAGAAGAGTAAGTGCCACCAGTGCAGCCTCCATTTGTTGAAACATCTCAGTAGATATTCCGTCAATTCCTGTAGTCTTGTTTTTGCAAATTCCTTCACTGCAGCTTTGATTTCTTCCTTCAATATTGTTGGTTCTTGAACATATGCCCCCTCGTGAAATAGTTGAACATTGATCAATCCTTTTGTACAGTGATTCTGTGTATTCATTCTTTCCATTTTCTTTTGATGCTTTCTACATCATTCACTATTTTGCCCATATAATCTTTCAATGTTGCAACTCAAGGCTTGAATTTTTCTTTAGTTCCTTCAGCTTGAGAAATGCCAAGTGTTTTATTCCCTTTTGATTTTCTAATATCAAGTCTTTGCACATTTCATTATAATACTGAGTTTTTCTTCTCTAACTTCTCTTTGAAAGCTTCTGTTCACGTCTTTTATCTCATCATTTCTTCCATGTACTTTAGCTACTCTCCATTCAAGAGCAAGTTCCAGAATCTCTTCTGATATCCATTTTTGTCTTTTCTTCCTTTCCTGACTTTTTAATGACCTTTTGCCTTCTTTATGTATGATGTTCTTAATGTCATCCCATAGCTCTTCTGGTCTTGGTCATTGGTTTTCAATATGTCAAATCTATTCTTCAGATGGTGAGTTAGGCTGGGTTCTCTAGAGAAGGAAAAGCAGTGAAGCTTATATATAGATAGATAAAGAGAAAATTATCTTAGGAAAATGGCTCACACTCTTACAGAAGATGGCAAGTCCCAAGTTCTTCAATCAAATGTCAAACCAGAGGCTTTTCTTGACTCACACAGCTGCAGGGACTGACAAGCTCAAGGTTGACAGGCAGTGTACCAGCTGTTGACTCCAACGAATGATAAATCCAAGATCTGCAGGCTGAATGGTGAATTGTTCACTCATGGACAGTTGTAAGCAGCACAACAGGATCCTGATCCACAGAAGAATGTCTCTTTTCCCCAGAATATCCATAAATACATTGGAAGCAGGCCATAGCTCTAGGGAAACTTCCTTTCAACCAACTGGCTGCTCAAAACATATACATCCTATCTCATCAAGGGGATATCCCACATCACAACTGCTTAAACCACTCAGAATTGTAGTCCAGCCAAGTTGACACAAAACTCCCATTATCACAGATGGTCTCTATGCTCAGGTGGGTTATACTCAAGTTTATATTTTGGATTTCATGGACTTGCTTTAATTTTCTTCAGCTTCAACTTGAACTTGCATATGAGCAATTGATGGTCTGTCTCACAGTCAGCTCTTGGCCTTGTTTTGACTGATGATATTGAGCTTCTCTATTTGATTTCTTTGTATTCTATCTGGTAAGGTCCACATATATAGTCATCCTTTGTGTTGGTGAAAAAAAGGTGTTTGCA
This sequence comes from Orycteropus afer afer, assembly GCF_000298275.1. NCBI lineage: Eukaryota > Metazoa > Chordata > Mammalia > Tubulidentata > Orycteropodidae > Orycteropus > Orycteropus afer. The sequence goes on along the minus strand of NW_006921695.1, from coordinate 3,949,841 downwards.
ATGAATAAGTTGTTGGTCTAGCAAAATTCTATCATGCAATTATTTCCAGAGGCACTTATGTAACCAAGACCATATTTTCCAATTACCAATGTTTCTTCTTTGTTTCCAACTTTCACATTCCAATCACCAATAATCATCAAGTCATCTTGATTGCCTGTTTAGTCAATTGCAGACTGCAGAAGTTTGTAAAATCATTTTTTTTTTTTTATCATTTGCTTGTATGGTTAGTGTATAAATTTGAATAATAAGTTAACTGGTCTTCTTTGGAGGCACATGGCTATTACCCTATCATCAATATCATTAAACTTTAGGACAGATCTTGAGATATTATTTTATTGATGAATGCAACACCATTATTCTTCAATTTGTCATTTTTAGCATATTAGACCATATGGTTGTCTGATTCAAAATGTGTAATAACAGTCTATTTCAGCTCACTAATGTCTAGTATATCAATCTTTAAGCATTCCACTTAATTTCAAAGTAGAGTCAACCTCAATTACATGAATGGACTAAAGCTTCCAGGACATTCATTTACTGATGTGACAACACTTAAAATGAAAAGAAAGAACTATAAACAACCATTAATAAATTAGAACATTTAATGTATGAAGTATGAATCTAGGAAAATTGGATGTTGTCAAAACAAAAATGGATCCATAAAGAAAAATATCTTGGGTATTAAGAAAATGTAACAGACTGGTATTGATCATTTTGAGTCTGACAATCATATGGTCTACTATGTTGGGAATGACAAATGAAGAGGAATGACGTTGCATTCACCATCAAAAAGAATCTCAGGATCTATCCTAAAGTACAATGCTGTCAGTGATAGAATAATATCTTTATGTCTAAAAGGAACACCAGTTAACACCTCTATTATTTATTTGTGTGCATTTGCCACTAAAGCCAAAGATGAAGAAATTGAAGAGTGTTATCAACTTCTGCAGTCTGGAATTGTTCAAACTTGTAATCAAGATGCGTTAATGATCACTAGTGTTTGTAATGAGGAAGTTAGAAACAAAGGAGAAGGAGTGGTAACTGGAAAATATAGCCTGTGTGATAGAAATGGTGCTGGAGTTTGTATAGCAGAATTTTGCAAAACCAACTTACTCATTGCAAATATCTTTTTTCCAGTAATATGAACAGTGACTTACACTTGGACTTAGCCACATGGAATGTACAGGAGTCAAATCGACTACATCTGTGGAAAGAGACAATGGAGAAGCTCAATATCATCAGTAAGAACAAGGCCAAAGATCAGCTCTCGAACAGACCATCAGTTATTGATATGCAAGTTTAAATTAATGCTGAAGAAAAGTAAAACAAGTCTGTGAGAGCCAAATTAGGACCTTGAGTATATCCTATCCAAATTTATAGAATATCTGAAGAGTAGATTTGAAACGGTGAACATCAATGACCAAATACCGGACAAGTTGTAGGATGACATCAAGGACATCATATGTAAAGAAGGCAAAAGGTTTTAAACAGGCAGGAAACATAGAAAAGACAAAAGTGGATGTCAAAAGAAACTCTGAAACTTGATTTTTGTCAGAGTTGCTGATGCAATAGGAAGAAATGATATAGGAAAGATCTGAATGGAAGATTTCAAAGAGTTTCTAGAGAAGACAAAACAAAGAATTATGATGAAATGTGCAAATATTGGAGTTAGAATATCAAAAGGGAAGAACATGTTTGATATTTTCTAGCTGAGATAACTGAATTAAAAATTCAACCCTGGGGTTGCAATATTGAAGGATTCTATGTTCTATGGGCAAAACATTGAATGATATAGGAAGCATCAAAAGAAGATGGAAGCAATACATAAAATCACTTTACAAAAATGAAATTGGTCAACATTCAACCATTTCCAGAAATAATACATGATCAGAAACTGGTGGTATTGAAGGAAGAAGTCCAAGCTTCACTGAAGTAATTGGTGAAAAACAAGGGATAGAATACCCATTGAGATGTTTCAGCAAACAGATGCAATGCTGGAAGCACTCATCTGTTTAAGGCACAAAATTTGGAAGGCATCTACCTAACCAACAAACTGGGAGAGATCTGTATTTGTCCCCATTCCAAGAAAAGGTGATAGAACAAAATGTGGAAATTATTCAACAATATCATTAAGATCATGTAAAATTTTACTGAAAATAATTAAAACTGTCTCAGCATTATATAGACAGGGAACTGCCAGAAATTCAAGCCAGGTTCAGAAGATGGCATGGAATGATGGATATCATGGCTAATGTCAGTTGGATCTTGGCTGAAAGCAAAGAATACTGGAAAGATATTTACCTCTGTTTTATTGACTATGCAGTCATTTGATTTCACGGATCCTAACAAAGTATGGATAATATTAAGAAGAAAGATAATTCTAGAACACTAATTGTGCTCATGAGAAACCTGTATGTAGACAAGGAGGCAGTTGTTCAAACAGAACAAGGAGATACTGCATAGTTTGAAATCAGGAAAAGTGTGGACCAGGGTTTTGTTGTTTTACTGTACTTATTCAGTATGTATACTGAGCACATAATCACAGAAGCTGGACTATATGAAGAAAAGAGGCATGACAATTAGAGGAAGACTCATTAACAACCTGCAATATGCAAATAACACAATCTTGCTTGCTGAATGTGAAGAAGACTTGAAGCACTTATTGATGAAGATCAAAGGTTACAGTTTTCAATATAGTTTACACCTCAACATCAAGAAAACAGAAATCCTCACAAATGGACCAATAAGCAACATCATGGCAAACGAAGAGAAGACTGCATTTGTCAAGGATTTTATTTTTCTGGGATCCACAATCAATGCCCATGGAGGATTCAAGAATGCAAGCAATGTACTGCATTGGGCAAATCTTCTGTAAAATACCTCTTTACATGGGAAAGAGTGAAGATTTCATCTTGAAGAGTAAGGTGTACCTGACCCAAGCAATTATATTTTCAGTAGCTGTATACACAGGCAGAAACTGAATAATGAATAAAGAAGACATTGAAGAATTAAGGCACTGGAATTATGTTGTTGTGAAAAATATTGGATGTACCATGAATTGCTAGAGGGTAAAACAAATATGTGTCGGAAGAAATACAGATAAGAATGCTCCTTAGAAGTGAAGATGGGTAGACTTCATCTTGCGTATGTTGGGCATATTATCAGGAGGGAGGGACCAGGTGGAAAAGGGGAAGCACCTTTTGCTTGGTAAAATAGAGGGTCAGTGAAAAGGATGAAGTCCTTCAAAGGAATGGATTGACAAAGTGGCTACCACAATGGGCTAAACCATAACACTGATTGTGAGTATGTTGTAGGAGAAGGCAGCATTTCATTTTTCTTTACTTAAGGTTGCTATGAGTCAAAATCAACTCAATGGCACCTAACAACAACAACAGAATTGTGAGATAAGTGGTGATGTGAAATCCTAGAATTTTTGTGGTAACTTACATTAAAAAAAAAAAAAAAAAATTATCATTGAGTTGATTGCAATTCATAGCGACCCTGTAGGATAAAGTAGAACTGTCTCATAGGGTTTCTAAGACTGTTCATTTTTTTATGGAAACATACTGCCATATCTTTTTCCCTCAGAGCAACTAGTGGGTTTGAACTATTGAACTTTTTGTTAATAGCCAAGCAGTTAATGAATGCACAGCCACAGCTTCCTTGCTGACTGATATAGATTGAAATAAAAAGCATTATGACATGAAACTTGATGGTCTCAAGATGTACTGGAAACATTAGAAAGTAGTGAAAGTTAGGGATCTAGGAGAAGCCTACACGGTTCTGAGGCTCTCATAGTATTGCACACTTGGTGACTGAATAATAGTGGTTTTATATACATATATATATATATATATATATATATATATATAGTTGTTGTTGTTATGTGCCATCGAGTCACACCCAACTCATAGCGACCCTTCCTTGGGTTTCCGAGGCAGTATCACTATGGAAGTAGGATTGCCCAACCTTCCTTCCAAGGAGTGGCTGGTGGGTTTGAACTGCCAGCCATCTGGTTAGCAGGCAAGTGTCTTAGCCACTATGCTACCAGAGCTTATATATATATATATATATATATATATTGGTCTTCCATAGCAGGAAACTTGGTCTTCCATAGCAGGAAACTTCTTGGGACCTTCTTGGCCTCTCTACCAAGAGGATATTCATTTTCAGTTCTTAGCATTAATCTTAGCATTTAGAGTGATTAGCATAATGTCTGGTATTTAGCAAGTTTTTAAGGAGCTGTGGCAGTGTAGTTGGTAAGGCATTTGACAGCCAACCAGAAGGTCAGTGGCTCAAACCTACCAGCTGCTGTGGGAGGAAATTGAGGCAATCTACTTCAGTAAAGATTTACAGCCTTAGAAACCCAACAGGGGTCACTATGAGCCAGAATTGATTTGATGGCAGTGGGTTTGGGTGTTTTTTGGTTTAGTAAATTCTTATACATAATGAAATTCATGCTTTCCTTTCTATGTATATTACTATTGGCTTAGCTTCCATGAAATGTTTTATTTTTGTTTCTCTTTAAATTGAAATATTACAACTTTTAAATCAATGAGGAGCTAGAATGTGTTAAGGCCACAGTTTTCGAGTCAATAACACTGAGCTGGATCACAAGACTTCATTTATTTATTTATTTATTTATTGTGGCTGTGCATTCTAAAATAAGTAACTTAATCTCTTTGAATATATTCATCTGTCACCAGTTTTTTACTGTATAAGAAAATGTTAGCTATATGGCTTTGGCTCCTTTTAGGCTACCAATTTACGTTACTTTCTCCTTTCTCTCTGAAATCATGTGAATAGAGACATCTCAAGAAATCCTTTCAGGCCCCTTGGCACATATGTGCTCATAGTTTATTTTTCAGTAAATTCATTTTGATATTGAACCACATGATTCTAGTACTGTCAGTACATCATTGTGCGTGTGTCCTTCTGCCTCTTTCACAACTTAATACCTACTACTTTCTTCATTAATGTATTTGTTTCCTAGGGTTATTGTAACCAAAACCAGATTAACCTATTGCATGGAAATGATTCTCACTCAAAATGATACTATAAGACAGAATAGAAATGCCCCAAGGCTGTAATCTTTACAGAGGCAGATTGTCACATCTTTCTGCCATGGATCAGCTGGTGGATTCCAATTGCAGAACTTTCAGTTAGGAGCTGAGTGCTTAAAAACTGTGCTATTATACCACAAACTTAGTAGCTTATAAAAACAGAAATTTGTTCTCATAGTTCTGAAGGCTGGAAGCACAAATGAACAGACTGGTCAGCCCATCCTCCCTCATGATGTCTAAGGCAATATCCTTTTCTTTCTCTCCCAGTTTCTGGTAACCCCAGGTATTCCTTGGCTTTACGTGTAAGATCAAATAGTTTTAATTCATCTGTTTCTCTGTATCTCTTCTCCCCTTTTATAGAGATACCATTATCATTGGATTAGGAATCATCCTACTCCAGGATGATCTCATGTTAATTTAATTGATGACATCTTCAAAGACTCTATTTCCAAGTAAGTTCATGTATACAGATACTAAGGGCTAAAATGTCAACATATCTTATTGTGGGATATAATTCGGTCCATAGCAATTATCATAATGCCTATTATTTCTATCTAATTAGCTAGTACATAGGCCATCTTCAATTGCCTCACAGGCATGTGAAAGCTGAAGAATGAATAAGGAAGACCAAAGAAAAGTTGATATCTTTGAATATTTGTGAAGAATACTGAAAATAGCATGGACAGCCAGAACAATGAACAAATCTGTCCTGGAAGAAGTGCCAGAATGCTCATTAGAAGAGAGCATGGACAGACTTCATCTCATCTGCTTTGGTCATTTTGTCAGAAGGGACCATTCCTTGGAGAAGGATATCATGCTTGGTAAAGTGGAGGGTCAGTGAAAAAGGGGAAGACCAAGATGGACTGATAAGTGGCTACAATAACGGGCTCAAGTATAACAAAGATTGTGAGGATGGCCCATGACAGGGCAGTGTTTCATTTTGTTATACATAGGTTTACTACAGTGGGAATCAACTTACAGCACCTAACAACAACAATAATGTCATCTTCATTTTTAATTAAAGCTAATGTTCAATTACGTAGTGGTAAATGGATTTATTTCCCTGAAAAAATAAACAAAAAACAGAAACAAAATTGTTAGAGTTCAACCAAAGTGCACCATCTATATTTTATTATCAGCTCACCACAAGGTTAGTATTCTCTTAATTGTTTTGCATTATGTGGTAGTTAAGTTGTGTGTCAAGTTGGCTGGACCTGATTTTGATGGCTGGACAGTTAGTTGTAGTTATTCCCCATGATAAGACTAGCAATCAATTCCGTGGTGGAATCTGCTCTGAGTAGCTGAGTAGCTGCTTTAGGGATATGGTGTTCTTCCAGTATATAAGGAGAAGTGTTAGAAATGTTCTGCAGCTTGTTGGCACACTTGGACCCTTCGTGTAACTGAGTCTTCATTTAGTAGCCTACTATGCTGGCCCTGCTGATCTTGGGACTATTAATAGACTTGAATTAGTGGTCTACCATGTTATTTGGTAATCTTGAAACTGTGCTATTATACTTGTTGACCTTGGGCTTGTCAACGTCAGTAGCCAGCAGCTGTCTGAGAGAAGAGATGCCCCCAGCTTCAATGAGCTGGGAGCAAGAAGCAGAGCTGAGGCCCAAAGTCGAAGGATTTCCACTGAGTCCCTAGTGCTGGCACTTTGAACTTGGACTTCTAACCTCCTAAACTGCAAAAATATATACTCTTGTTTATTAAAGCCAGCCCTACACTTGTGGTATGTTGTTAGAGCAGCACGAGAGGTAACCAAAACACATATATAACTTTTTTTTGGACAAAACACTCATTTAGTAACTACCAGAATCTTCTATTCAATAGTGGTACTTATCAAGTAAGGCCTTTAACATGTTACAGAAAATTGCATATAATCCTTCTTACTCTGGTTTTAATTAGATTATGGGGAAAAATTACCAAATTGAAGCAGCATTTTACGTAGAGTAGTTAAAGTGATTGAAAGGAAAAGAAAATTATGCACAATGACTTATTGCATGCCTCCCACTACCCCAGGGATACAGGTGAGGAGAGACAACTCAGGGATGCCCAAAGCAGTGGGCCACAAGAGCTGGAGAAAGGGGATTAAAAGCCAGGAAGCCAGACAGAGGAACAGTCAGCCACAGGGACCCAGGTGGGGGTGATACGAGAGGTCTCCAACAGCAAGACAAACTTGTCTGTCAGTTTGTCCTACTGT
>NW_006921695.1:3936548-3940579 GCF_000298275.1 Orycteropus afer afer | reverse complement strand
CCAGAATGCTCCTTGGAAGCAAGAATGGCCAGACTTCGTCTCACCTATTTTGGTCATGTTGTAAGAAGGGACCATTCCCTGGAGAAGGATGTCATGCTTGTCAGGGTGGAGGGTTGATGAAAGAGGGGGAGGCCTTCAACGAGATGGATTGATATGGTGGCTGTTATGATGGACTCAAGTATAGCAGAGATTGTGGGGCTGGCTCAGGATTGGGCAGTGTTTCGTTCTGCTGTGCATGGGGTCGCTATGAGTCCGAAATGACTAGACGGTACTTAACAACAACTTAACAACTATTTTTCCAGTATTGTCATACAAATTGTGATAGTTAAGGTTGCTTTTCAACTTGGCTGGGCCTGGTTGAGTGGCTGGACATCTGCTGGTAGTTATTCCCCATGATAAGACTGGCAATCAGCTCCATTGTGGGATCTATCACAGACAGCTGAATAGCTGCTTTAGGGATGTGGTCTGTTTCCTGTATGTAAAAAGTAGCTTTGGCACTGGTTTCTAGCTTATGGCACACTTGAACATTCCATGCAGCCATGTCATTCAGCAGCCTGCCATGCTCTGTCAATCTTGGGACTTTCAATGAACTTGAATCAATGACCTGCTGTGTTGTTTGGTAACATCGGGACTGTGCCATTTTATTTGTAATCCTTGGGCCTGTTAGCCTCTGCAGCCAATAGCTGCCTGAGTGAAGAGATGTCTCTTGCTTCAGTGGGAGGGAGCAAGAGGCAGAGCTGAAGCCCAAGGTCAAGGGACTTTCACACAGCCCCTAGAGCCTAGCACTTTGATTTCAGAGTTAAAGTCTCCAAATTGGAAGAGAATAAACTCCCATTGTTAAAGACATCCCATTTGTGGTATATTCTTGTCAGAGCAACACTACATAACCAAAACATAAATGCATGTAAAATTCTAGTACTCTCATCTCTCTTTTTAAAATACAGATATTTAGGGTTTGGGAGGTTGAATAACTTTTTCAAGCAGCAATTCTGCTATTCTACTTGTCTGACTGCAAGACCCATGCCTTTCCTAGGACAAAATATTCACTACTGTGAGTAGAAAGAGATCACTGCTTCTTTCATTTTTCTCAGCCTATTGTTCACAAACAGTGCTTAAATGAAAATGCCCACGAATCTATCCCATTTATGAGTACATCTATGAGATTTTTCTCCCTGGAAATTGAGGGTAGGGCTGCAAATGATTTCATAATACATAATTCCAGAATCTAAACCATATGGCTATAATCTATGTTTGTGCAAACAGATCATGTTATCTCTAAACAACAGTAGCCAAAACCAAAAACCAAACCCACTGCTGTGGAGTCAATTCCAACTCATAGTGATCCTATAGGACAGACTAGAAACTACTCCATAGCGTTTTCAAGGATGTAAATCTTTATGAAAACAGACTGCTGCATCTTTCTCTTGCACAGCAACCTGGGGGTTCAGTTAGCATTTGAGTGCTTGAATCACTGTGCCACCAGGGCTCTTTCTCAACTGCAACAGTCATGAATAATTGTGTATTTACACAGTAGTTATTACAACAAATATATTTGTTCTTCAAAGAAAGCCATAAGAGTGCAGTTATTCAGACACAAAGTGACATCCTTTACATACTTTTACTTGCAATATTGAAAAAGTAGAATTGGAGAAATGTAGGTTCCTTGGAAAGCATAAACTCTGTCTCAAACACAAAGTGTGTTAATAATAATTATCCTCTTTTTTCACAAATGAGTAAACACGTTATGCTTCCTTATCAATAATACTTTGTAATTTATGTTTTCTTAAGCGCTTAGCCTAAGTTTGTCTATTACTGCAGCAGCTAAATATATTTCTCTAGGAATAGCAAATACTCCTACAGTTTTTCACCATTTATAATTTACTGTGGCACTCAAATTTAGAGATATTTGAATAAGTAATTTCTAATGCCAGGAATATCTGCTAAAATTCTTTCAATCTTAGCTAAGCAAAGGAAAAACTATTCTAAGAAAATGTAAGGGAAACTTCCAATACCCATAGGTATAGTTAAACAAAGTTGTCAAGCTCCCTGGAAAGCCACAACCCCTGAAAAATGACTCACTTGGTGAATGGAGTTTAACTGAGCTCACTTGCAAAGGAGAAAGGATAACTCACATCCAGCTGTGTGTGTGATGAATGCAAATTACAACATAGGTGATTCAACCGATATAAGATTTTTTTTTTTTCTTTCTTGGTAGTTGTTTAATGCCTGGAATGAGTACATGAGTCATGGGTGTGGAAATAGATGATCTTACTCTAGGAAGAAAAATATCAACTCTTCTGTAAAATATTTTCATGAGTGTATAATAAACATTATAGTTTTAAGTGAATTGTGATGGAATGAATAATTTATCTAATAGTTATTTAATTAAAAACACCAATCATAAAACACTCATATCATGTACCTGAAAATTCTGTTTTCCACAGATATCAAGAGAGTGGTAATAAATTTGAGTGCATTTGAGAGTCTTTTGCCCCAGATTTGATTTGTTTGCATAAATATTTATGTTTGAGTAATGATTTGGAGATAGATATATTAGCAGTAAAGATTTTTTTTTTTTGCCCTGCTTGATAATGTATGTTATTCGATAAGTTTTAAAGTGGCTGTTACTAAACATATCATGATAGCATGCATTTAATAAATATGCCATTTAACAATGCAATTTTAAAAATTTTGGAAATAAAATATTTAACCAAAAAGAATCCTATTAATTTTGCATTATTTTTTCATGTAAGCTTATATATGTATCCAAAGACCTCTTATTTTAAGTGGTCAAAATATTTTGAACCAGGACTTGATGAATTCATTGTAAAAGATTCCAAAACATATGGATTATATTTCCCAGTCCCATTACCATCCCTTTGGATTTTTAAATAAAGGTAATTAAAAAAAAAAAAAATCAGACTCAAAACACGTGGAAAATAATATGAGCATTTCAACAAACTCCATATTCAGCAGGACTCGCCCCTCCCAAGTGCAAAATTGACCTCAATCATAAGATTTCTGTACAAGAACATTTGTTCTATTTGTTGTTGTGTTAAACATCATCTTAATATCCAGTGTTTTTTTTCCTCATATTTTCTTGCATATAATTGAATACTGAGTTGAAATAAAGAAAAGAATTTCTAAAAGCACTTTGAAAATGGAGGAAGCCAAAACCTAAAACTCAATTTTTTGTTAGGTTCCATCGAGTCAGCTCCATCTCACAGCAAACACAAATATTCTGGTCCTATTCTATCTACACAATCTTTGGTATACTTGAGCTCATCATTGCAGCCACTGTGTCAACCCATTTCATTGAGCATCTTCCCCTTTATTGTTGACCCTTTACTTTACCAAGCATGATATCTTCCTCCAGTGAATAGTCCCTTCTGACAACATGACGAAAATGGGGGAAATGAAGCATGATCATTCTCACTTATAAGGAGCATATCAGCTGTACTTCATCCAGGACAGACTTTTTCCATGGTATTTTCTGTATACTTTGCCAAAACCATAATCCAAAGGCATTAACTTTTCTTCAGTTTTCCTTATTCATTGTCCAGTTTTCATATGCATATGAGGTAACTGAAAATACCATAACTTAGGTTAAGCACATCTTAGTCTTCAAAGTGACATCTTTTCTCCTTAAAATTTTAAAAAAGATGTTTTGCAGCATATTTGTCAGCTCATATGACATCTGATTTCTTGACTGCTACTTTTGTTGGTATTGTGGATCCAAATAAAATGAAATCCTTGACAATTTCAATCTTTTCTCTATTGATAGTGATGTTGCTTATTGATTCAGCTGTGAAGATCTGTTATTATTATTATTTTTAAATGTTGAGGTGTAATCATACTCACTGGGTTTTAACACCACCAGAAGAGAAGACCAAAGTGGATGACAGAAGAGACTCTGAACCTTGCCCTTGAGTGGAGAATCGCTAAAGCAAACGGAAGAAATGGAAAGGTAAAAGAGCTGAACAGAAGATTTCAGAGAGCAGCTCGAGTAGACAAAGCCAATTACTATAATG